>NW_006922040.1:0-526 GCF_000298275.1 Orycteropus afer afer
TAGCATATTCATGGATATATTTGCAGCACATATAAATATATAGGTAGAGACAGCCTGTGTCGAAACTATATATATATATTTTTTTGTGGATATAGTCCCATTCATCTTCCCACCTCTGTTCAGATTGAATGTCTATGTATGCACCTATTCATGAATTATTATTGTTACTATTATTACAGTATTGTGTGTGTAATAATATTCACCTTTGTTGCCTTTCATCCTTGTGCTCTGCCTATGTCTTCCACTGCATTGATCATTTGTGCTGAGCTCCCCCTTATACATAGCAGTTTTTAAGTAGGGTGTTATTGCAATTTTCATGTATTTGATTTTTTTCCTTGATCTTTGCATTTTTGATTGCTAATTTTACTGCCTTATGATCTGAGAAGGTACTTTGTATTATTTCAGAGTTTTTAACTTCATTGAAGTTTGCTTTGTGGCCTAACATATGGTCTATTTTGAAGGATGTTACATGTTCCCAGGGAAAGATAGTGTATTATGCTGCTATTGAGTTGAGTTTTCTGTAGAT
>NW_006922040.1:1257-3258 GCF_000298275.1 Orycteropus afer afer
TAAAACAGTGCATTCTACCTTGAATTGATTTTCTCTAGATTTAGAAGTTCTGTAACTATACCACATATTCCCTCTTTTTGGTTTCTAGCTGTCATCACTTTCTGTTGATGTCTCTGGATGATACTTCTATAGCTGTGTTGATTCCTGAGTGATAGTCTTATATGCATGAATCTCACATTGTACTCTGCTCTTGTTGGTTTTCCATCTTACCAGCTGCCTTTAGCATTCCTTGTATTATTGGCCTGGTTTTTAAAAATTCCCTTAAAATTTCTGGCTATCTGGAAATGTCCTAATTTTACTATCATATTTGAAGAAAAAAGTATTTGTTAGATATATAATCCTTTTTTAAAAACATTTTTTAAAAATTTCCTGTCAAAGCAACTTCCTCATATTTAAAATATGAGCAGTTCTGAGAAATAAGATATGTAAAATTACTGTTGCGTAACAGTTTCTCAGTTAAGAACAGCTACTATTATTGAACCAGGCACTGCAGAAGGAGGATGGGGCAATCTATTTAGGTAAAGATTTACCACCTCTTAAACCCAATAGAGGGAGCTCTGGTGGAGTAGTGCCTAAGGTATTTGACTGTTAAACAGAAGGCTAGGAGTTCAAACCCACCAGCCACTCCTCAGAAGGAATGTTGGGCAATTTACATCCTTAGTGATACCTCCTCGGAAACCCAAGGAGGGGTCACTATGGGTTAGATCTAAATCGACTGCAGTGAGCTTTTTTTTTGTTTGCATTGGTACTGAGTGTCTATATTCTACATGATTGCATATGTTAATTTACCTACCCACTACACACATCCACATGCACACATACAAAAATACACCAGAATGTGAGGTTCATGAGAGGAAAGACTAGTTTTTTATCTATGGCAGGAGTCTCTGGTTATTGTAAAAGTGTCTATCACACAGTGGTCCAAGAAAAAAAAAATACTTTTCAGTGAATCTATAAATAAAAAATAGGAAATACTGACTCAATTTGGAAACTGAGAAAGTTAATGTATCCCAAGAAAGGTTATATGATTAGATGCCAGAGTATAGAATTCCTATGTACTTACTACTGTGCCCTGAGACTAAAGGATGGCTCATATGTGCTTAGACAATTCCTGTTACAGTTCTCCAATCATGGGTTGACACACTGTGATGTGTTCTTCTTGATCCAATGTTTTATGTTTCATTTTTCTTCTATTAGCTAAGGCCACAATCCCATTTCGTCATTCTTTTAAATTATTTTAGGTCTTCTGTGCAAACAAGAACACATTATTGTAGAAATACAGGTAGTCTATCACTTCCCAAGGCTTTGATTTTATCAACTTACAATATAACCAAACACATTAACCAGCAGACAGTCATTATTTTCAAACAGTTAAAGAGAACTAAAGTAGGAAAGTATCATTTAACATCATATCTTTCTGTTGCTTTAGACAGAATTCACTGAATTTTATCTATATATATATATATATTTTTTTTTCTTTCATATGCTCTTGAAGTTAGAAAAATGCTGCCTTCCTTACAATATATTGTCTTTCTGTTTCACTGACTGTTTATCAATAACCCATTTTCAACATTTTGCTCAATGAAACAAAACATTAATTTTAAACTATTTAAATCTTTACTAGTGTATACACCTTATTTGTTCAACAAGGCTGGAATTTGTTCAAGTAATAGAATAGTCCTTTGCTAACCCCTATAGAGAAGACAAAAAAAGTTAAAAAATTGAACTCCTCCTACGTAGCACTAAAACATAGGACACATGAAACACAGAAAATGTTAGAGACAGCCCATGGTTAAAAGCCATAATGAGAGGATGAGACAATAAACACTATAAGCATTCAGAGCATGGAGAGATCAAGGGGTTGAAATAACGGAGGAAGTTTAACAATGGAGGAGAGACTTTAACAGCAGTCTGGAAATATCTGTAGACTCTCTATGTTCGTTTTCTAATCATCACCCACAGTAATGAACATGGTGCATTCAGAGAACAGCAAGGAACCCT
>NW_006922040.1:3888-8432 GCF_000298275.1 Orycteropus afer afer
TTCCCAAATTTAGAACAGTCTATTCTATCTTGCTAATTGTCTTGACTTCCTCTCCATTTAGAAGTTCTATATCTATACTATTTATTCCCTCTTTCTGGTTTGTAGTTGTCCTCATTTACCAATTGATGTTTCTGGTTCACTGTTTAAAGTCTTGTAAGTTTATTTTATTTTGGATACTTCTATAACTTGGTTGGTTCCTGGGTTATATAAAAATATGTGTTAAATCATTGGTTATTGTATACTTCTGTTGGTTCTTTGTCCAAAAGACTCTCTTTAGCATCTCTTGTAAGGCTGGTGTGATTTTAACAAATTCCATTAATACCAGTATATCTGGAAATGTCCTACTTTTACCATCCTATTTCAGGTACAATTTTGCTGGATATATAATTCTTTGTTGGCAATTGTTTTTCTTTCAGGGTTTTATGTATATTATCCCATTGCCTTCTTGCCTGCATGGTTTTTGCTGAGAAATAAGAGCTTAGTCTTACTGGTTCTCCTTTGTAAGTTACTTTTTGTTTTTTGAGCTACTTTCAGGATTCTTTCTTTGCCTTTGGTTTTGGGAAGTTTGTTTATGATATGTCTTAGTGACTTCCTTTTGAGATCTACCTTTGAAGTTGGTTGATCTTCTTGAATGGATACCTTCTTGTCTTTCATGATATTAGGGAAGTTTTATTTCAACAAATCTTTGCCAATTTTCTTGATGATATTTTTTCTTTACCTTTCATAGAATTGTGATCATATGTAACTTATTCATTTTGATGATGTCCTGTACAATTCTTAAGCTTTCTTCATTTTTCTTCTTTGGTTTTCTAATTGTTCCTCTAAGAAATCAGTATTAATATATTTCATCCAATTTCACTAATTCTGTCTTCCATTGACTCAATTCTATTCCTTTGTCTTTCCTATGCATTATCTGAAAATTTAGTATTAATGTTCTAGATTTCTATTAGCTTTTTTTGCATGGCTTCTATTTGTGCATTTATTTTGCCAATTTATTCTTGTATTGTTTTCTTGAATTCATCTAAAATTTTTTCTATGCTTTCCTTGATTTTTGTCTGCAGTTTCCTTGATGTTTCTCTTAGTCCATTGTGATACCTATATATAACTCTAACTATATTTAAATTAATATTATTTAATTATTATATTTAAATTATATAATCACCAATAATTATAATTATTTAATTGACAAATTAAATTGTAATGATTTAATTAGTAATTATTGAGTATTTAATTATTATATTTAAACTAAAATATAATTCTAAATAAAAGGAGCTTTGTTATTATATTTATTTATTGAATGCATGTTGGTTTGTTTCATGCTTTTTTAAAAAATTGTTTTCTTTTAATATTTCTGGGCAATGGGGAAGGTTTAATACTGTCATCAGTAGTTTGGCAGCACTGGAGTACTCACCACCTGGTTCTGGGTGATGTGGATGTGAGTTTCTGATCATTAGTTATTTAGAACAGGTAAGGACAGACTGGGTGGATGTTGGCCACCATCTGTCATTGATACAACACTGTTGGAGTGGGTGGTAGCACTCACCTAGTGAGTGGGACAGCAAGTGTGGTGGATATGGCTGGGTAGGTTGCTGGCTCCTGACTGATGAGGAAGAAAAAAGAAAAAGAAAAATAATGGGGGGTGGGAGGAAGATAAAAGAAAAATTGATGCAAATGCTACCTGTCAAACATGACTAGAGTGAGAATGCAGTTCTCATTCTGGCAGAGTGTGCACCAACAAAAATGGAGTGAAAGATGTGTGCACTTTTGAATGTTACTGTGGTAATTTGTGGATTACCAGTTCTGTGGGATTAAAAAAAAAAAAAGAAAAAGAAAGAAAAAGGACATGGTAAAGGAAGAAACAAACAAGGGGGAAGAGGGAATAACTAAGAACAAAGAAAAAAAAAAAAAAAAGAAAAACAGCATTGTACTGATGAAGCATTTGTTGACATCATGGCTACAGTGGGAATGCAGTACTCTCTCCATGGAAGCATGCATTGCCAACTGCAGAGGAATGGGAAGAAGAGTGTCTACCATGTGGGATCAAATAAACACCAAAAAAAGAAAACAAAGGGGAGGGGAGAGAAAGGAAAGAAAAGAAAAAAGGGACAATAAGGAAAAACTGAAATGTTAAAGAAAACAAAATAAAGGCAAAGAAAAGCAGAATTTCACTGGTAGTGAAGATTCTTAACTAGCTGCTAGGTAGGTGGGAGTACAGTGGGAGCAGTTGTGCCTCTGGTCACTGGGAGGTTGTTGTGGGTAAAGAGGGAGATCACACACACCTCTTTGGTCTGTAACTACCTATGTGGATGCCGGTGCAGTCTTGGGCAAGCAGAACTAATTGTTTTATTCTTGCCACAGGTGGAACACTACTTGCAATTATCCAAAACGTTGTGCCAGTGGGCTGTTCACCACTCCATATGCCTCCTTTTTCTCAGTTTTCATTCATTTGCTTCCTCTAATCAGTATTTGATCTACTTCATTGTCCTTTCTTTTGATGGTCTGAGTTCCAGGATTGTTATCAGTATCTGTTTCCCTTGGTTTCTTGAGTCTGAATTGTATATCTGCCTAACCTGCCATCTCTTCTGGAATCTCCAACCTACGATATTTTCAACCACCTCATGTGCAAGTGAAAGCTGGACAGTTAATAAGGAAGACTGAAGAATTAGTGCCTCTGAATTATGGTACTGGTAAATAATATTGACTATATCACAGACTGCCAGAAGAATGAAACAAATCTGTCTTGGAGGAACTACAGACAGAAGATTCTTTATAAGCATGGACAGTGAGAGTTGTCTTGGTGTCATGTGCTTTGGTATGTTATTAGGAGAGACCAGTACTAGAGAAAGGCATTACGCTTAGTAAAGTAGAGTGTCAGTGTAAAATAGCAAGATTTTCAACAAGATGGATTGACACAGTGGCTGCAATAATAAGCTCAAACACAGCAATGATTGTTTGGATGGTACAGGACCAGGCAGTGTTTTATTCTGTTGTACATAGGGTCACTACGAATAGGGACCAACTCAATGGCACTTAATAACAACAACAGGGGTTAAACTCTATCTTATCTAGCTGTCTGTATCTCTCATAGTTTTATAGAGGTATTTTTCTTCTTCTGGGGTATTGCATTTTCCATCATTTAATTCCCATCATTTGAGTCATCCTCATTACTCTTGAAATTCTTCTTCAATTGTATGTCCAAATGTCCCTTTAAGAGTTCTTCCCTGATTTCCCTGGGTAGAAGGAAATTTCCCTACTTTGAAATGCTAACGAATATTGTTAGTTAATTCAGCACAGTTATCATACAATGTCTTACATAATATTTTGTCATTTGGTTCTCATTTGTGTATGCTTTTTCTGGTATTAGATGATTAACTTGCGAGAAGTAATCCTATCCACCACTCAGTCAAGGGCAAAAGAAGTGCTCAATAATCATGTAGTGAACAAATCACTGTATACATGAAAGAAACAAGCCTGCAATAGAGACTTAGCCAAGGGCAAAAAAGAAAAAAAAAGTTCATAGAAAAAGATATTACCTCTTAACAATTCAGAACTATCTTTTCTCTGTGCATTTTGTATGATGATTTCTTCTTTACTTCTAGTAATTTAGTAGTCAGATATTATACATTTAAGTAGAATGCAAATGATTCTGAAAGGTTGAATGACTTGAGTAAGAGATTGGTAAGTAAATGTTTATTTCCAGTAGTTAAATTATATTTTAAAATGTTTAATGTCCTTATACAGTTCATTCAGTATTTCTAGAAGTATTTTATATGCCTGTCAAAATTAGATCCTTTTGAAATTAACCTTTCTTATAGAATACAAAGCATTTTAGAAATTGAAAAAGAAATCCATGGGGGGAAAGGGTTTTTTCTGAACTCAGTGTATATGCTGAATGGTGATGAATATAAAATGACTATATATATTAGAAAATTTTAAGAAAGAATTTATGTTATTTTGAAATATATATAATCTAAATCTTCTTAAAATTATGTTAATTTTAAGAATGTATTGATTAAAGAGAATAATATATGCTAGAATCTGGAGTCTCTGTTGGTGAAAATATTTAAATTCTTGACTGTTAACCAAAAGGTCGGCCACTCAAACCCACACAGAAATACCAAGGAAAAAAAGGCCTGTAGATCTATTTCTTAAAGGAGACAGCGTTGATGATCTGCTTCACAAAAGTCACCGCCTTGAAAACCCTGTGGAATGAAGTTCTACTCTGCACATGTGAGGTCACCATGAGCCGGAATTGACTTGATAGCAATTGATTTAGTTTGTTGTTTGGGTATCATTGTCTGGACATAAAGTTTCAAGTAATGCTTTGATAACTATATGAGTAATAGGGCTAAAATTAGTAGTAAATTAGGAATGTTCATTGTGCCTTTTTAATATTTCAGACTAAAGCAAAGAAAACAATAATGCCCACAGGTTTACTGAAGATAAAATATAAGACTACCCTTTCTTATTCAGACAGCACTTCTCCATTAAAAATTTATTTTGAGGAGGCGGGGCAAGATGGCGGACTAGGCAGAAGGATTGCA
>NW_006922040.1:23731-27556 GCF_000298275.1 Orycteropus afer afer
AAAGTATATGTGAACTGCTGTATGAAAAGTGAATTTACTCTGTAAATCTTCACCCAAATCCTAATAAAAAAAAAAAAAAAGAAGTGAGAATGCCAGACTTTTTCTCACTTTCTTTGGTCACATGGCCAGAAGGGACCAGAGTCTGGAGAAGGACATCATATTTGGTAAAGTGGAGGGTCAGTGAAAAAGAGAAGACATTCAATGAGATGAATTAACACAGTGGCAGCAATGATGGGCTGTAGCATTACAAGGATTATGAGTGTGGTGTGGGACAGGGTAGTGTTTTGTGCTGTTGTACATAGAGTTTCTGTGAATTGGAATTGCCTCAATGGCACCTAATAACAACAGAATAGTTGAGACTTGTACAAGTAGACTATTTCTTTAGAAGACTTTCTAGTTTCACAATGTTATCAATGTTCCTTTTTTGTTTATCTAATTTATCCACTACAACAACAACAACATATGAGAAAATCACTTTACAAGTAACACATCTATATTTATGCTTATTGGATTTCTCACATATGCAAATTCTATATATTTGACTTTTTCTCTGTGGCTGTCACATATTCAGTAAACTGCCACGTAGGATCCAAATAATTAGGTTCTAGAAAAACAACATGCATACAAGAATCAGGGTACTCTGTTTCTCTCTCTCTATGTCCCTCTTTCTCTTTTTTTTAAGTAACAAAAAAGCCTAACAGTCCAAGACATTTTAAGTACACTTCCCGTAGGGGATCTGTACAGTCACAATGAGGTGGTGTTCGGATGTTATAGCTGATTGACATTAGTAAAGAGCAAGATCCCTTTAGAATAGATTGCTTCCCAACCTCTGGATGTGCCTCGCAGGAGTTCAACACTTGCCTGACAGACAGCTGTCAACTGCAAACATACAAATGTAACTGAAAATTCAGTAAGGAAGGAAGCTCTCTACAAATCAGAGGAAAGAAAAAAGAAGAAAGATGAGTGCTTTTCACAATAACTTTTACCAGGAACAGGTGCATAGAATCTGTGGTTTTTGGAAAGGTGTCCCTAAAAAGATCTTTTCCACTGCTTGCCTTTTTGATTCCTTACTTCTTTGCCAGGCCTGTCAACATCTCATTAGTGATGAATTTCAGTTGCAATTACTCTGTTATATATCTTTCAGAATTAAACTACAATTAAGGTAAAAATGAGTGATAGCCGACCCTCTCTTAGGTACAACTTTTGGTCAAGGAAGGAGAGCCAAGACATAATAGAAACAAGGAATTTGATAGTAGAGGGAACTGCACTGCTTTGTAAGAAGGTGGAAAACTTACTCTGGTATGTCCAAAGAGAAGCTTGCCTACTCCAATTTTTTCAGGGTCACAGACAACCTATTACATATATATTATCCATAAAATTACAAGAGATGGATCAAAAAGTGTAAGAGTCCTGAAACTATTGCTCTGACATAATCTTTAAATTTTAAAACCAAAATATCCTCTGAAATCTTTTAAAAACCAAACAATAGTTTAACTTAACTACCAAAAAATATCTGCCTTGAGTGTTATGCACTTTTAAGATCTACTCAAATGGAATCAAATTGATAAAAGCAACTTGAAGGTTTAGATAGGGACCTTAGGTAGCAGTGAATTTATGTTAATGGGGAAGAACTAGTTAAAAAACAGTGAGAACTATTGTACAACTTGAAGAGTGTAATGAATGTTACTAAATGATCTATGTTGATACTGTTGAATTAGAGTATGTTTTTGCTGTTTATATTCTCAACAAAAAAATAATAAATCCTGAAAATAAGAAAAAAATGTATCAGGGATAGTGTGAATCAAGGGTTATGAATGAGTCCTTGTGATGGCATTTTGGTTGCATATCCTTGGAATAGGCAACCAAAACCAAATTCACAGCTACTGAATTGAATCTGGCTTAGAGTGACTCCTTTCGGATTTCCAAGGCTGTCAATCTTTACAAAAGATTTATCTTTCTTCTGCAGAGCAGTGATGAGTTTGAAGGACCCAACTTTTTTTGTTAGCACTGAATTGCCTTAACCACTACACCACCAGAGCTCCTTGAAATAGGAAACACAGAGAGTAAAAATGAGGACAGTTGGAGAAAAGCATTAAAAAAAATGGGAGAAAGAAAAGATGAAATAATGTGGGGGGAAAAAAGGAGATTTCTTAAGGAGATTTAGGGATTTTTGAGAATGTCAATTTTGGGGAAATATGATAAACACACATATTAGGATTAGGAGCATCAGTTTAGCACTTGGGACTCATGGGTCCTGCTTTAAGGTTGGAAGACTTCCTAGTACCCTCTTTTATCCTTTCTGTTGACTGTAAGTGAAATGTTAGTTCATCATGACAGACTCCACCCTGTATTCATAGACAACTCTACAGCTATTACATGCTTAGTGGACATCAAATAAGCAACTAGTTATGTTTTTGCTATCACAAAAGTTTTGTTTCCTATTAAGAACCTATTTCAGATTGTGTGTGTGTGTGTGTGCATACATTTCATGTGCACAGGCCTTTTTTTTTTGCTTTCTATAAAATCTTATTCCTTCATTTCTTCTTGCTGTTGTTGTGATGCACTTGACTTCAACTCATGGTGATCTTATGTATAACACAAAAGCATTGTCCACTCCTGAGCCAGATACATGATCTTTGATACTGTCAATAGTAATTTTTTTTTTTTCTACTGATGTCTATTACTTACGAAGTCCAGATCAATTACTATACAATTTAGTTAGTGAGTTCTGATAGTTGTCTTTAAAAAATAAATAAAATAAAACAAAGCAAAACTCAAACATTCTCCATAGTTCCAGAAGCAAACATGAGAACAGCACTGACCTCTGAATATTGGATTTGATTAAATGGTTTGATTGCTCTGATATAAATTGGTGGCAGATAATAACAAGAGAATACTTTGTGGTAACCACTCTTGCACCTAAGTTATATTATGAAATTTTATTGTACATAGTGCATTACATAAATGAATATCTGACAATATCTGTTTCAACAGATTCTGCAAATAAAATAATAATAATGTCTCCTAAGTATGGTAAAAGCCCCATGTTCACTTAGCCTACTATACCTTATCAATCAATGGATGGTCCTAGACAAGTGTGTAGTCACTAAGAAATATTAGGAGTTACCAGGAATGTCAACTCTGATGTGTATTCCTCTATCTAATATTTGTGATAAACATAATAAATTCTTTCTTATTGTAAGTGTTTAAAGTAGACAAGTTGACGTACTAAAAACTTTCAAATTAAGGGCAGCACAAAAGACCCCTAAACAATGACTCTGACCCTTTGGCAGGATCTAGACATTTGGGGAAGTACATGTAATTCTCTATATCTCAGGTATCAAAGAGTCACTGTGTGTGCTGTCAGCCTGATGGGCTGGAAACTGGGTGGGAGTTTCTGTAGGGCTGAATTTGAACAATATGCCAGGCAGGGTTCCTTGCTGTTCTCTGAATGCACCATGTTCATTACTGTGGGTAATGATTAGAAAATGAACATAGAGCATGTACAGATATTTCCAGACTCCTGTTAAAGTCCCTCCTCCATTGTTAAACTTCCCCTGTTATTTCAACCCCTTGATCTCTCCATGCTCTGAATGCTTACAATGCTTATTATCACATTCTCTCATTATGGCTTTTAACCATGGGCTGTCTCTAGCATTTTCTGTGTTTCATGTGTCCTGTGCTTTAGTCCTACATAGGAGGAGTTTGATCTTTTAACTTTTTTTGTCTTCTCTATAGGGGCTAGCAAAGGGCTATTCTATTACTTGAACAAATTCCAGCCTTGTTGAACAAATAAGGTGTATACACTAGTAAAGATTTAAATAG
>NW_006922040.1:27871-60893 GCF_000298275.1 Orycteropus afer afer
CAAAGCCTTGGGAAGCGATAGGCTACCTGTATTTCTACAATAATGTGTTCTTGTTTGCACAGAAGACCTAAAATAATTTAAAAGAATGACGAAATGGAATTGTGGCCTTAGCTAATAGAAGAAAAATGAAACATAAAATGCTGGATCAACAAGAACACATCACAGTGTGTCAACCCATGACTGGAGAACTGTAACAGGAATTGTCTAAGCACTTATCAGCCATCCTATAGTCTTAGGGCACAGTGGTTAAGTACATAGGAATTCAAAACTCTGGCATCTAACCTTTCTTTGGATACATTAACTTTCTCAGTTTCCAAATTGAGTCAATATTTCCTATTTTTCATTTATAGATTCACCAAAATATTTTTTTCAGGGGCCACTGTGTGATAGGCACTTTTAGAATAACTAGAGTTTCTTACCATAGAAAAGTAAAGTATTTCCTATCATGAATATGAAATTCTGGTGTACTTTTGTATGTGTGCATGTGGGTGTGTGTAGTGGGTAGGTTAGTTAACATATGCAAGCATGTAGAATATAGACACTCAGTAACAATTCAAACCAAAACAACTCACTGCCACTGAGTCAATTCTGACTTACAGAGATACCTATTGGGTTTAAAAACAAAAAAACAACCAAACTCACTGCTGTCAATTCAAATATGATTCATAGCAACCACTCCTTGGGTTGCCAAGGAGGTATCACTATGAAAATAGATTGCCCAACCTTCCTTCTGAGGAGTGCTGGTGGGTTTGAACCACCAGAGTTTTGGTTAGCAGTCAAATGCATTAGTGTTTGTTGTTGTTGTTGTTATTTGCCATCGAGTCAGACCCAACTCATAGCAACCCCTCCATGGGTTTCCCAGGCAGTATCACTACGAAAGTAGATTGCCCAACCTTCCTTCCAAGGAGTGGCTGGTGGGTTTGAACCTTCAGCTTTTTAGGCTTAAGAGGTAATAAATCTTTATGGAAGCAGATTGTCTTATCTTCCTTCTGCCATGTGACTGGCTCCATAATAATGAGTCTTTACGGATGCTAATGAGTAGCTAGATTAAATGCACTTGTAATGATTAACCAAGGAACTAGGTGGTGGTTGACAGAAAAAAAAATTGGGTAACTATACAAAAATAGACAAGTGATCATGCTAATGACCCAGCCAACCTCTCTTGATTCCTGAGCAGTGATTGCAAAATCTACACAGAAAGATGAGAAACCTGACTTAGATGGCTTGTGGGCAAAAATTGTCTCATAAGTGTATTTTAGTCCATATGGTAGAGAACATTTCTGGCAAGAGTGCTTTCTAAATAGCAGGCTTCTTTTTAGAGGACTGGAACAGATTTTGCAGGTGCTAACCTGCTTTATGCCCCAGGGCAGATGTATTACTCTGCAACAGAAGTTGATGCTTAACCTTTGTCTGGCCCCAGAAACCATTCAGTAGCATAGAAACCAAGCAATTGAAGATATTTCAGTCTAATGTACCTTCAAGCCCACAGGCTGCCTTGCTCTATCTTTTGAATATGATCTCTTTTGTGCCAAAGCAAGCCCCTTTACAGCCTGGAAAACAGACTGTAAGGAAGCAGGAACCAAAAGAACTCTGATGTCGCAGCTATGAAAGTCAGGCAGGCTACTTGCCAGTAAGATGTCCAGGTGGGACTTGAAAAGGCTATGCACATTGTTCACTCAGACCAGCCCTAGAATACTTGTCTTTATAGACTTGTGGGATTAACAAGTGGTTCTTGTCCATTTGAGGAAACAAGAAAAGGAATGTGTGCCAACTTGTGTAGTGCTGAAGTTTTCCACAATAAAGATAATGATTTGGAGATTATAGTAGGTGTCTTTTTCTTTGCATTTTACTCGAACATTTGTTTAATCAAGATGAGTGAGACATCTGCTATAGATTAAATTGTGTCCCTTAAAAATATGTGTTGGAATCCTAACTTATAACTGTGAATGTAATCCTGTTTGGCAATAAGGTTTTTCTTGTTAGGGTAATTTTATTATACCAGTGTATAGTGGGTTTTAAATCTAATTAGAGTTATAAAAAGAGCAGATTAGACACAGAGATATTCATACATAGGAGGAGGGAGTGGGAGGACAAACACTATTTGAGTATCTGGAAGTAACCAAGAAATGCCTGAGACTAACTACAAGTAAAAAATTGATGCAGGTAAGATCCTGCTTGATATGGGCTTTTAGCCTCCACAAATGACAAAAAAAATTTCTGTTCTTTAAAGTCACCCACTTGTCATATTTCTGTTACAGTTGTTGTTGTTGTTGTTACGTGCCGTCGAGTCGGACCTGACTCATAGCGACCCCTCCTTGGATTTCCGAGGTAATATCACTATGGAAGTAGATTGCCCCATCTTCCTTCCGAGAAGTGGCTGCTGGGTTTGAACCGCCAGCCTTCTGGTCAGCAGTCAAATGCCTTTAGGCACTATGATACCAGAGCTCCTTCTGTTATAGTAGCACTAGGATACTACACCATCCAAAATATATATCATGTTCCTCCCATTTTTGCCCCATATTTATAGTCAAATCATCTCAGACTGGGATTTTGAAAGTAATTTGTTGGTTTTGATGTCAAAACATGCTCTACGTTCCTGACATGCTCTGAAACATCTGCAAATCACCAAAACGTGTTATTGATCTATTAGTATTTTGCTTTTTAAGCATCATCTGTAAGTCACTCAAAAATATACCTTTCTTGGCAGCAGTCTTTAGTGTCCTCCTGGTCTCATGCTTGTAGTCTCACTGGAAATCCCTCTCTGTTTATCACGCCTGTTGGAATATCACTTTTGTATCTTTTACAGCCTTTTCTGATATTTGACATCCCTATTTTTCTCATTTTGTCCCATCCAATTTAACATTTTACATACTACATTTTTGTATGTCTTTCAAGCTAGAATATCAGCCATCTTGGCAGGAATCATGCTGTATATTTCTTCACAGGAGAGACATATCCCCACAGGGTGTTAGAGCTGGTTATCTGGGCCAGGAGGTAACTCCTTTTTTTTTGTTGTTGTTGTTGAAGAAACTGAACTCAGTAAAGCTTAATGCTGTTAACAGTGTTTTAATGAGCTTGTGACAGACAAAATCACACTTCCTGAGCCTTCTAGTTCCCACTCGACTGTTCTTTCTATCACCTTACACGTGGTAGATGTTCAATAAATGTTTGATGTGCATGTATTGACCTGTCCAGGGCTTATTGAACTGCCTGCAGTTCCTTTACCAACACTGGTGATGTGTGAGGTGAAATTCTAGTAGTGGTCAAAGCCTTGGCTAAGTTATATTTCTGATGTATACCAGACACTTGTAAGTCTCAAATGTATGTATACTGATTTTAGGAATTCATGATATTTGAAAATAGTATTCAGTTATTTGGAACTAATGCATTTTAGCAAAATAATACTTCTCTCTCATGTTATAATTTTACTTTTCTCTTGTGTGTTGTTGTTGTTGTCGTGTGCTGAGGAGTCAGTTCTAACTTATAGCATTTTCTGTCCAATAGTGTTCTTTTGGCTTTCATCTCTACAGGAATAGATTGCCAGATATTTTCTTTTGTGGAGCCCATGTTCCATTTGAACCACTGACCTTTTGGTTAGCAATTGAGCGCTCAACCACTGTGACATTGGGGCTTCTTATAAAGATGTTGTTGTTGTTGTTATGTACCGTCGAATCGGACCCGACTCATAGCAACTGCTCCTTGGGTTTCCGAGGCAGTATCACTACGGTAGATTGCCCCATCTTCCTTCTGAGAAGTTGCTGGTGGGTTTGAACCACCAGCCTTCTGGTTAACAGTGAAGTGCCTTAGGCACTACGCTACCAGAGCTCCCTAAAGATGTTGAGGGTTACTAAAAAGAAAAAAATAAATATGTCATGGGAAGTAGCCACATCTGGGAAAGACATTAAATGTTATAAAGTCAACATTCAGATTTATGGTTTAAAAGATAATAATACATATACCTCATTATATTGAACTTCATTTTATTGTTTTTCAGATATTGCATTTTTTATATATTGAAGGATTGTGACAAATCTGCATTGAGCAAGTTTATTGGCATCATCTCTCCAATAGCATGTTCTCACTTTGTGTCCTTGTGTCAATTTTGGTGATTCTAACAATATTTCACATTCTTTTCATAATGCTTGTTGTTGTTAAGTGCCGTCGAATCATTTCCAACTCATAGCGACCCCATGCACAGCAGAACGAAACACTGCCCTCTCCCGTGCCAGCCCCACAATCCCTGCTATACTTGAGCCCATCATCGCAGCCACCATGTCAATCCATCTCGTTGAAGGCCTCCCCCTCTTTCCTTGACCCTCCACCCTACCAAGCATGACATCCTTCTCCAGGGAATGGTCCCTTCTGGCAACATGACCAAAATAGGTGAGACAAAGTCTGGTAATTCTTGCTTCCAGGGAGCATTCTGGCTGCACTTCCTCCAGGACAGATCTGTTAGTTCTTTTAGCAGTCCATGGTACTTTCAGCATTCTCCGTCAGCACCACAACTCAAAAGCATCAACTCTTCTTCGGTCTTCCTTATTCATTGTCCAGCTCTCACATGCATACCAGGCGATTGGAAATATCATGGCTTGTGACAGGCACACCTTAGTCCTCAAGGAGATATCCTTGCTCCTCAGCACTTGAAACAGTTCCTTCGCAATTGACTTTCCCAATGCTACATGTCGTCTAATGTCCTGACTGCTGCTTCCATTGGCATCGATTGTAGAACCAAGCAACGTGAATTCTTTGACAACCTCAATCTTCTCTCCATTTATTGTGATGCTGCTCATTGGTCCAGTTGTGAGGATTTTTGTTTTCTTTATATTGAGACGTAATCCAGAGTAGCAGGCAGGAAGAGCAGGAGAAAGGGGATAAAAGCCAGGAACCCAGACAGAAGAGCAGTCAGCTCCAGGGTTACAGGTGAGGAGAGACAACTCAGGGACGCCCAAAGTAGCAGGCAGGAAGAGCAGGAGAAAGGGGATTAAAAGCCAGGAAGCCAGAGAAAAGAGCAATCAGCCGAAGGGATTAGGTGAGGAGAGGAAACTCAGGCCCACCCAGAGTAGCAGACTGGAAGAGCAGGAGAAAGGGGATAAAAGCCAGGAACCCAGACAGAGGAGCAGTCAGCCCCAGGGACAACTCAGGGACACCCAAAGCAGCAGGCCAGAGAGCAGGAGAAAGGGGATTAAGAGCCAGGAAGCCAGACAGAGGTACAGTCAGCCACAGGGACCCAGGTGGGGGTGATACGAGAGGTCTCCAACAGCAAGACAAACTTTTCTGTCAGTTTGTCCTATTGTGGTGACATGTAGACATGAGTTTTGAGGCTGAGCCTCTGGTGTTTAAAACTCAGCGAGATGCACCTGGTGCACAGGTAACAGCCCAGCTTATAGACTGAGACAGATTAGGAAGAAGGAAGAGGCCGTCCACTTCTGAAAGAAATGGCCAGGGAAAACCTTATGAATAGCATTCATAATGCTATTGCACAATTAATAGACTAAATACATAAACACAACTTTTATGTGCACTGAGAAACAAAAAATGATGTCACTCATTTTACTGTGATATGCCCTTTATTGCAGTAGTCTGGAATCAACCCCACAATACCTCCAATGTATGCTTATATTTCATATAATTTCTGCTTCAGTGGATAAAATCCAATTAAAACTGGCCAGAGAGAGTGATTGTTTGGGAGATGTGGGTAGTAGTCCTAGTTCATTGACCACACATCATGATCCTTAACATAGTAATATTAATTGGGACTTAGAGTGACAGGTCTAATCCCATCCTTTGTTATTCTATCAAGATCAGGGACTTTCTGATTATTTTTTTTTCCATTTTATCTTATTTTTAGCCATTAAATTATTTTTATTTTACCACTTCAAAACTGATATAAGATTTTGGAGTTGAATTTTACAGTTTCTATTTTGTTATTTCCACATTATAAAGTGGATGATTTGTAACTCTTTATCTATCACAAGAGTTATCATGTGGTAAAGTGTTTTTCTGGTCTCTATTTTACATCTGCTCCTGTGAAAAGTTCCAGGAGACTCAGATTTTACAATCATTTTCTTAATGAGTAATGTGGACATTTTTACAAAAGTTATTGACAATCTTATTGCTTTAGGTGTTGAAAATGTGCATTATACAATGCCTGCATTAGGCACAGACACATATGCCTACTTAAGAGCAGATGCTGAATGTTCTGGTAATTCAAGGATGAATATTTCAGAATTTTCACATATCTCAAGCTGTTCATACTAGTAGATCAACTTTTTACATAAAATCAAGGATCATATTAAACTCCTATCATTTAACCTCTTTCTTGACATTTAGAATTGTGAACTAGTTCCACAATGCAGGACATGAGAGGGTGTCTATTCAGTCTAGTAAGTTGCTAAACCAGTACGCATTGTTTCTAATTTATTTAGAAGGGCTTTGGAAAAATCTCTGTTGAACTAGACTCCTCTATATCCTTTTGGCATAAGTGAATCCTGAAGTTTGATCTCTATGTAGGAGAGTGGTCTTATACTGTATTATACCCTAACCATTTGTAGCAAGAGTAGGTCCTTTGAACTTTACTCCTATGGAATTTTTACACTTGGCAAAACTTTGTAATTGACCTAGACTTCTGAAGACATAGGCTGTTGACCTAGAAGTACAACCCACAATTTGGAGATGGAATGGTGGAGTGGGAGTGCCAAATTGGGTTCTCTGGAAGCAGACGCTAAGATATTTGCATTGCAAGTGTTTTTTGGGGACCAATATCTGTGAAAGGAAAAAACAGAATTGAGAAAAGAAAATTGAACTTGTGGTACTTCTGAACAAAGCCTTAGCCAATCCATTGAGAAACTCTGGAAGGTATAATTGCACATCAGGTGACCCCATGTAGGGCCCTCACCTCAACCAGTTGCTGGATGTGGGCTACCACTGGATGTGTGACCTTGACCCAGATAGGTCTTTACAAAAGAGATAGACCCAGGTACTGGGACCTGAAAAGAACTGTACACTGGAGGCCATTTGCTGACTGCATTTGTTTCAGCTGAGCAACAATAGCCACATCTCCAGATCTCCTACACTTTCTTTGATCTAAATTTCCATAAATAAGATCCAACCAATTAACAGACATTCCAACAATACACTGCTGTTCCTTTCAGAGATCAGAAAGCTTTATTGCTTAGAGATTGAAGCGCTGATGATACAAACCATAAGTTATATTGCTTTAGAAACAGAGTTATTATGATTTACCACTTAATATAACCTGCTGTTTGTTTAGAGGAAGACATTGAGGTCCAGAGGCATTGTATGACTTTGTCAACTTTAAACATTGTGTTAGATACAGGACAAGGATTAGAACCAAGTTGTTTTTAAAGATAAGCCCAATTTTACTCTATCTCTAATTTTGCTGTATTTTTGAACTACTTACTCCTACAAATTTTTTTTTTTTTTTCTTGATAATAACTGAATGTAATTGTGTAGAAGAATTATTGTAACATGAAGTAATGTCCTGGGATTTTACCAAATTTCTATTAAGTGGAGAGGGAATAGTGACCTCTAGAAAAGTGTCAAAGAGCTGTACAGGCCCGAGATATTCATTTAAGGTGTTTCTCATAAAAAGATAGTCCTTTTAAATAAAAAGCTATTTAAGTAGTTGGCACTTCACTGTACAAGGGCACCATTAAGAGAAGGAAATTATAAAAGATGTTTAATTAACATATCAAACATCGCAAACTGTTCCTTAAAGAGCACAACCCCTAAAGGCAGACATGAACAATTAGCAATGAGGTCACAACATAGGTTAATAGTGTGTTTGGTATACAATTTGAGATTTTAAATGAAGATATGTTTTCAGGACCAAGTTAATCAACGTTACTCAAATGAGAAGGAAATTTAATTTCTGTCACTAAACACTGCTTTAAGCCACACACAACATTCCTCTATTCCACATGACTCAAGCCCTAAGGAAAAACTAGTTTTGATAAAATGCCCTTGTCAGTTTCAGTGTATGCTATTGCATTGTGACTTATTTGAGGACATTCTCCTTTTTTGATAAAATAATCCTCTTTGTTATAAAAAGTCTCTTATAAGTTCAATATGACATCTCAGAATCTGAGCAAAGAAAAATCTAGGGCTCATCTTGGCTCAGGATTTAGGGTTAGAGAATTAGGAGACTAAAAGTTCTAGATTTAAAGGGGCTCTGGTTTAAACTCTAGGTTTCTTGTTGAACTTGGGTATTGGGGGGATTAAATAGATTTACTGGACTGATACTACAAAAGTTTAACCATGTATAATGTGGAAAACATATGTTTTTCTATATTTGACTTTTTGAGTACACTTTTCTTGTTAATTGGAAAATAATTGGTATTTTGTTTTATGTAACTGTTTATTTGTTCTTAGTTTTAGCGTTAAGAAAACTGAACATAGTTTTCAATGCTGTTTTAAATTTTGATCTCATCCTGCATGTTAAATTCATATACATTTGAACAATCCCTGTGTATATCCCTTACTTCGATATATTACTAAAGTCATTCTCTTAATAGTGCAATCACTATGCTTCTAGGTCATTTTTTTTTTTTTAAAAAAAGGAAATGCCAGGCATATCCTAAGTTCTCCTCCCAACTATTTATGATCAACATTCTACAATGTTTATAAACACAAACTTTATAGCCACTTAAGAATGCTTGCCTACTCCAGAAAGTTGCCTTGGCAGCTCTTGTTATCTTAGCCATCCATCAGATTCTGGACCACGTCTCAACTTTACCCATGGGTGTTGTTCTATCTGCTGTGATATTCTCCTCTATGGTTCTTCACTCAGAATAGACTAAAATTGTCAATTCCAAACAGTGAAAGCAGAGAATAGACTTCAATTCTAAGAAAAGTATTATGATTATGAGGATCCTAGGAAAAATTACAATGGAAAGATTAATTTACACTATACAGGCCCAAATCTAGGTTCTTCATTGGGGTACTTGTGAAATGTACCCCAAAGTTTCATTCTTTTTTTTTTTTTTGCCCACTGACTTATTCTCATTTGGTAGGACCAGCCTATCATTTTCCCTCCAATGGGAATTCACTTTGCCATTTCTATGCTATCTTGATTTCAAGCTCCATTTAACCACAAAGGTATAGAATAAAAAAAGGAAGCTTTATTGTTAGTTTTCATTAAGAGACTTATCTTCCAAATCCTTATTTCCTTTCATGCATTGACATATTCCAGGCAATATTAATCAATTAATCATAATATTTGCATTGATTAAAATGAAACTCCATCATATTTAGTGGTCTTGCCCTGTGGCCAAAGAATATCAATCCATTTAGAGTTAGTCAGCTTTAGATAACCATAAACTTAGAAAAAACAACAATCCAATCTATTTTCCATTGTCAAATGCACTTCACTTCACTTCAATGCAATTCTATTAAACTCCTTTTTTTTTTTTTTTTTTCTACAGTGGTCATCTAGCTAATCATAATCTTCCCCTCTCAGCTTTGGGTCTTCTACAGACTAGAGAAGTACCCTTGTATAGGCTTATGAACAAATGCATTTACATATATGTATTGTTGTTATTGTTGTTTTTAGTAGGTACATCAAGTCAGTCCTGACTCACAGTGACCCTATGTACAACAGAATGAAATATTGTCCATTCCTGAGCCATCTTAACAATCATTGCTGTGTTTGAGCCAGAAGTTGCAGCAACTATGTCAATCTAACAAATGAGTATATTTTTAAAATTCTTACTGTCAAAAGCATTATTTTCTCTCAAATAAATTCAATAAATTCTTCAGAGTCAATACCCAAAACATACACCCAAATGAAATTCTCAGACAGACCATTACATTCCTTAGCATGAAAGTAGCTGCATTCAGATTACTTCATTCAAGTTGACTCCACAAACAGAACAAAACTTGACTTGCAGTTTTTAAATGGGAAATTTTTCAGTCTAATAATCACAAAAGTCTGTTTTCAGAATCTGCTACCCAGTCTACTCAGAGAAATCTAAAAAAAATATATATATTAATATTTTGTTGGCTAAACATTTGTTGAAGCTTGTATAGTTATATTATTCTTAAAATTGCACACATTTCCAATATAGACTCTCAAGAGATTCAGTCCAACATATCATTTTGACCTCTGTGATGATATGAGATAGGGGGAAAATATATATATTTTTTAATTATCAAGAGCTAATCCGAAGAAGAAGAAGAAGGAGGAGAAGAAGAAGAAGAATTATTATTGTTGGCCCTCTTGGTAATCAATCTGCCAGACCATAAATTTGCATTGCTTCAAATATAAAGTGATACTAATATCTAGCTACATCTAAATAATTAATCTTAAACAGGCTACCAAGTGAAGTGTTAAATATATGATAAAACCTTACTGAACTCAAAGTATTTGATTTTTATTAGGGAATTTTGGTGATTGGAACCTAATCTACAATTGTATTTGTGACTCCAGATGATCTAGATGTAGGAAAGCACAGCAAACTCCTATACCTATTATAGTGTACATTTATTCAACCCATTATTATTGTATTTTCAACTCAAAGACTGATAATTAGATGGCTGAAAAAACAGTGCCTTAAAATGAACACTCAGTTGGTATGTTGGCAAAAAAACAGCAGCTCGAAAGAATTCCATACCATTCTGATAATGGTAATTTAAAACAGTATAACCTTCTAATAAGGAGGTCTGGTGGCATAGCAGATAAGGCAATTGTCTGCTACCCATAAGGTCAGTGGTTCCAACCCACCATATGCTCCATGGAAGGAAGATTGGACTACTTACTTCAGTAAAGATTTCCAGCCTCAGAAACCCAATGGGGGAGGCTATGAGTTGCGTTCAACTTGATGGCTTTTTTTTTTTTAACCTTCTAATTGGAGCTCTGGGGTGGTACATTGGTTAAAGCATTTGTCTGCTAACCAAACGGATGGTGGTTTGAATCTACTAGATGTTCCACAGGAGAGAGATGAGGCAGTCTGGTTTAAATATTTACAGCATTGGAAACCATATGAGGGCAGTTCTCCTCTGTCCTACAGGGTCGCTATATGTTGGAATAAACTCAATGGCAGTGGCTTTCAGTTACCTTCTAAGAAAACTATTTGATAGCTTAAAATCTTTGTGTTTCTTTCTTTATTTTTCAGCATTCCCAATAGTTTTGACAGATATTTTCTGAACCCAAAGAATTGCCCATTCCATTATTTTTTTAGTTGGGCATGATTTTACAAGTTGTTGATATTCTTTTCCTGAATTAGTGATGATTTTCCAGTTCTGGAGGTTATTTATAGTAGAACATGGTGCTATGTTTTTAGGGAGATTTAATTATAACATAAAAAAGAAAAATAATAACCTCATTCACAAAAGTCATGTTCAGATATTCTGATAATTATTGAAATTGTATCTGTAGTATAAAAAAGTTTCAGTAGGAAGAAACTTGATCCCTGTGACAAGATGGCTTTATATTGTTGCTTAAATTTGTATCAAATTGTTTTAAATGAGTTATGATATGTTATACTTTTATATGCTTTGATATCAATCTGGAAAATATGACACAAAGTAAATATAAATTTTAATTTTAACCTTTGTTAAAAATAATTATAAATATACATTAATCATACAGAACTTAAAGTTAAAAATTATATATATATACACACACACATAGTGTTGTTGTTAGTTACCACTGAGTCAACTTTGACTCATAATAACCACATACGATGGAGTGGTACTGGCCCATAAGGTTGTCTAGGAGATATAGATAATGGAAAGGCATATTGACTACTTTCTCAGTTAATACTTCCATGTTCAGATGGACTATATTTAGGTGAGGAGGAGGTAAACTGTTCTAATCAGGTGAAGGTTTATTCTATCTGTAAGCAGCAGATCCAGGGAAATACAAGGAAATCCATACATACAAAATAAAATATCAAACAAAGTTCCAAGTTTGATTATTACTAGAATGGCAATGCGTCATTATTTGTTCATTAGTCATTAAACATTCAGGTATTGATTGGAGGCTATATGTCAGATACTATGATAAATATTGAGACATTACTGATGAATAAGGCAAGGTACTTGCCCTCAGTGTGATCATTATCCAAGGGAGGGGAAAGAGAGATACATAAATAATTTCTCACTAGGTAAGATAAATGTCATGCATATGATAAGATAAGACCTCTAATCTAGCTGCTTACATCCTTTAGAGAGGTACTCCCAGCCAAGTAATGTTCACCGAGTTAGTTCTTGACAAAGTATGATTTCCAAAGGAAATTAATATATCCAATTCCTTAAACATGTTCCAACTCTAGACATGCATATTGATATATGCATACAAAAGAGCTATAAAACCATTAACAAAGATGGAATATTGGTCTTTTTTATATAACTTTTTTTTTTTTTTTGCAATTCAAGTATACTTTGTTTTCAAATATGGTTGGGACAGTATCTCTCTGTTCTTCAAATGTATTTCTCTGGCTTTGGAATGAAGTCTTAAACATTTACCAAATCAGTAAATATCTTCTCTGATCTAACCCAAAGCTTCTTTTCACTCTTTTCTTTTTCTATATCATTTTATAAAGTCTACCCAACTCTGTATTTATATTTTTCCAAATATACATATATTTTGTCACTCTTTAATATTGTCTGTGTTCTGCCCTCAGCTTGGTATCTCTTTCTTCTAGCTCTATACGTGTTAATCTTCATTTTCTAATTAAAAGAAGAGTACAAATACCACTTGCTTATAAATGCTTAGCCTGGCTCATCCATTAGAAGATGGTTCTTCTGTAGTAGGCATTCATAAATATTTATTGAAGAAATTTATCATGACAATCTTTTAATTTAGTACTTATTTAAATTTGGATTATATTATAGATAACTGGTGTGTCTTTATCTTACTCACTAGTTTGTAAGTTGTGTGAGACAAAGGACCATACATTAATTATTGTTGCACAACCTAACATAATAGCTTTTTCACAATACAAAGATAAGAACTGAATTGAATTCAGGAAAGTTTTTAAAATTATGATGTTGATCAATACTGTCACATGATTAAATAAAGGAGAAGGATTTTGTTTGTCAGTGATAGGCAGAAGGCATTTCACTCTACCAAGGTAAGTTTACCCTACCTTTGTAGGGAATATGTTTTTGGAATGACATAACATCTGCTTTGCATACTGTTGAGGCTTCCTCTTCACTTTTTCAGTGGAGAGAACACTACAGTAAACATGGAACTATAAAATTAGTGATTGGTTTTTCCATATCCTTAAAGAATGTTGATAGGATCTGGATTGGGATTGTATTGAATGCATAGATTGCTTTGGGTAGAATTGACATTTTCACAATGTTCAATCTTCCTATCACAAGCATGGTATGTTCTTCCATTTATGTAGGTCTCTTATGTTTTCTTGAAGTAATCTTTTATAGTTTTCTTTGTACAGGTCTTTTGTGTCCCTGGTAAGATTTATTCCCAAATATTTCCTGTATATATTCCAAGTATTCCTAAGTATTCCAGGCTCCTGAGAGCCAGGAAAGGGAAGTAGCAGGGGTGGCCTTGGGGACCTCAGGAGCAGCAGGTTATTGCAGGTACAAGGGACAGGAAAGCAAGGCTAAGCCCCAAGCCCCCTAGAGCCAGGAAAAGGAGGGAACAGGAGAAGCTTTGGGGACCTCAGGAATGGCAGGATATTCCAGATAAAAGGGGTGGGAAGGCAAGGCTAGGCTCCAAGTGCCCTAGAGCCAGGAAAAGGAGGAGCAGCAGGTACCACAGAGTGGCAGGTTCCAGGTAGGAATTAGGTAAGGGGAGGGTGCAGAGCTGTTTCCAACAGCGAAGGGAGATAAACTTGTCTATCAGCTTGTCATCCTGTGACTCTTGTATGTTGCTGTAAGGCATGGGGCTGTGCCAGTGGTGTTTCAGACACAAGCATGGTTGCACATGGTATGCAGTTTTCAATGCAGCCTACAGACTAAGACAGACTAGGAAGACGGAGGAGGCCATCCACTTCTCAAAAACTGGCCAGGGAAAACCTTATAAATAGCAGAGAAAAACTTTCTGATACATTACTGGGCAACATTATGAATAGCTTGGAAACATTGTCCAACACAGTGCAGGAAGATGAGCCCCTTGGGTCAGAAGGCACCCAAAATAGGACTGGGAAAGAGCTGCCCCTGCCTCATCAGAGTAGAACCAACCTTAATATGTGGATAAAGTAAATCTTTCAGGACCTCTGTGTGCTGACATGGCATGACTCAAATTGAGGAGAAACAGCTGCAAACATCCATAATAATAAGAACATAGAATGTATGAAGTATGAATCTAGGAAAATTGGAAGCTGTCAAAAATGAAATGGAACCCATAAAGAACGAAATCCTCGGTATTGTTGTTGTTATTGTTATGTGCTGTCGAGTTGGTCCCAATTCATAGCGACTGCTCCTTGGGTTGCCAAGGCAGTACCACTATGGAAGTAGATTGCTCAACCTTCCTTCTGAGGAGTGGCTGATGGGTTTGAACTGCTGGCCATCTGGTTAGCAGTCAAGTGCCTTAGGTATTATGTTACCAGAGCTCCTATCTTAGGTGTCAGTGAGTGGAAAATGGACCTGTTTTCACCATTTTGAATCAGACAAGCATATGAACTACTATGCCAGGAATGACAAATTGAAGAGGAATGGCTTGGCATTCATCATCACAAAAGATGTTTTAAGATCTGTCCTGAAGTAAAATGCTTTCAGTGATAGGATAATATCCATACATCTACAAGAAAGACCCATTAATACTATTATTCAAATTTATGCACCAACCACCAAAGCCAAAGATGAAGAAATTGAAGATTTCTATCAACTTCTGCAGTGTGAAATTGACTGAACATGCAATCAAAATGTGTTGCTTATCACTGGTGATTGGAATGCAAAAGTTAGAAACAGAGAAGAATCATCAGTAGTTGGAAAATTTGACCTTGGTGACAGAAATAATATTGGAGATTGTATGATAGAATTTTGCAAGACAAACAACTTATTCATTGCAAATAACTTTTTCCAACAACACAAACGGTGGCTGTACACGTGGACTTCACTGGATGGAGTACACAGGAATCAGATTGACTACATCTGTGGTAAGAGGAGATGGAAAAGATCAGTATCTTCAGCCAAAACCAGACCAGGAGTTGTTTGTGGAACAGACCATCAATTGCTCATATGCAAGTTCAATTTGAAGTTGAAGACAATTAAAACAAGTCCACGAGAGCCAAAATATGACCTGCAATATATTCCTCCTGAATTTAGAGACCATGTAAAGAATAGATCTGATGCATTGAACACTAATGACCGAAAACTAGAAGAATTGTGGGATGGCATCAAGAGCATCATCTATGAAGAAAGCAAGAGGTCATTAAAAAGACAAGACAAGAAAAAAAGACCAAAATGTTTGTCAGAAGAGACTCTGAAACTTGCCCTTCAGTGAACAGTAGCTAAATCAAATGGAAGAAATGACAAGATAAAAGAACTAAACAAAAGATTTCAAAGAGCAGCTTGAGCAGCCAAAGCCAATTACTATAATGAAATGTGCAAAGACTTGGAGTTAGAAAATCAAAAGGGAAGAACATGCTCAGCATTTCTCAAGCTGAAAGAACTGAGGAAAAAAAAAAATAAGACTTGAGTTGCAATACTGAAAGATTCTATGGGCAAAATATTGAATGATACAGGATGCATCAAAAGAAGATGGAAGGAATACACAGAGCCACTATACCAAAAAGAACTAACTGGTCGATCTTCATCCATGTCAGAAAGTGGCATATGTTCAAGAACCAGTGGTATTGGAGGAAGAAGGCGAAGCTGAACTGAAAGAATTTGCGAAGAACAAGGCTCCAGGAATTGATGGAATACCCATTGAGATGTTTCAACAAATGAATGCCCTGCTGGAGGCATTCACTCAGTTATGCCAAGAGATTTGGAAGACAACTACCTGGCCAACTGACTGGAAGATATCCATATTTGTACCCATTTCAAAGAAAGGTGATCCCATAGAATGTGGAAATTATTGAAGAATATCATTAATATCACATACAAGTCAAATCTTACTGAAGATAATTCAAAAATGGTTGCAGCAGTATATTGACAGAAAACTTCCAGAAATACAAGCTGGATTCAGGAGAAGTTGTGGAATGAGAGATATCATTGCTGATGTCAGATGGAAGTTGGCTCAAAGCAAAGAATACCAGAAAGATGTTTACTTGAGTTTTATTGACTATGCAAAAGCATTTGATTGTGTGGGAATTCCAAAACACTTAATTATACTCATGAGGAACCCGTACATAGACAAGGACACTGTCGTTTGAACAGAAAAAGTGAACACTGCATGGTTTAAAATCAAGAAGGGAGTGTGTCAGAGTTGTATCCTTTTACCATACTTATTCAATCTGTATGCTGAGCAAATGATCCGAGAAGCTGGACCATATGAAGAAGAACATGGCAGCAGGATTGGAGGAAGAATCATTAGAAACCTGTGATGCCCTGATGACACAACTTTGCTTGCTGAAAGTGAGGATGATCTGAAGTATTTATTGATGAAGTTTGAAGACTACAGTCGGCAGTATAGATTACATTGCAATATAAAGAAAACAAAAATCCTCACAACTGGACTTATAAGCAGCATTATGATAAATGGAGAAAAGATTGAAATTGTCAAAGACTTCACATTGCTTAGCTCTACAATCGACAACAATGGAAGCAGCAGTCAGGACATCAGATGACGTATATCTCCAGGCAAATCAGCTGCAAAGGACCTCTTTCAGGTGCTGAAGAGCAAAGATATCTCCTTGAGGACTAAGGTGCACCTGACACAAGCCATGGCATTTTCAGTCGCCTCCTATGCATGTGAGAACTGGACAATGAATAAGGAGGACTGAAGAAGAGTTGATTCTTTTGAGCTGGGGTGTTGGAGAAGAATGCTGAAATTACCATGGACTGCTAAAGAACTAACAGGTCTGTCCTGGAGGAAGTGCAGCCAGATTGCTCCTTGGAGGTGAGAATGGCCAGACTTCATGTCACATACTTTGGTCATGTTGTCAGAAGGCACCATTCCCTGGAGAAGGATGCCATGTTTGATAAGGTGTAAGGTCAAAGAGGGGAAGCCCCTCAACAAGATGGAATGACACAGTGGCAGTGACAATGAGCTCAAGTATAGGAAGAATCATGGAGTTGGCTCAGGACCAGATGGTGTTTCATTCTGCTGTGCATTGGATCACTATGAGTCGGAGATGACTTGATGGCATAAAGCAACAACAACAGCATTTTATTTTTGTGGTAGCTATTGTAAATGGTATTGATTTCCTTATTTCTTTTTCAGCAATCTCTTTGCTGGTGTAGAGGAATTCAGTGGATTTTTATATGTCTATCTTGTATCTTCCCACTATGCTAAATCTCTTAACTAGTTCCAGTAGTTTCTTAGCTGAGTGTCTTGGGTTTTCTATGTATAAGATCATATCATCAGCAAATATGGATAGTTTGACTACTTCCTTACCAATTTGAAAGCCTTTGATTTCCCTTTCTTCCTCTGGGTAGGACTTCCAATATAATGTTGAATAGAAGTGGTGATAGAGGGCATCCTTTGTGGTTCCTGTTCATATGGGAGTGATTCCAGTTTCTCTCCATTGAGAATAATGTTGACTGTTGGCTTTGCATATATGGCCTTTATTATGTTAAGGAATGTCCCTTCTATTCCTATTTTGCAGAGAGTTTTGATCAGGACTAGGTGTTGGATTTTATCAAATGCCATTTCTTTATCGATTGATATGATCTTGTGGTTCTTTTCCTTTGTTTTATTTATGTGGTGGATGACGTTGATTGTTTTTCTAATTTTGAAACATCCTTGCATACCTGGTTTAAACCTCACTTGGTCATAATGAATTATTTTTTGATATGTTGTTGGAGTCTATTGTCTAGGATTTTGTTGAAGATTTCTTCATGTATATTCATGAAGGATATTAGTCTGTAGTTTTCCTTTTTAGTAATGTCTTTGCCTGGTTTTTGTATCAAGGTTATGCTCATTTTATAAAATGAATTTGGGAGGATTCCATCTTTTTCTATTTTCTGAAATAGTTTGAATAGGGTTAGTGTCAGTTCTTCTCTGAACTTCTGGTAGAATTCTCTGATGAAACCATCTGGGTCAGGACTTTTTTGTTGGTAATTTTTTTATGACCTGTTCATTTTCTTTTGTTATGAGTCTGTTCAACTTTTCTACTCCAGTCTGTGTTAGATTAGGTAAGTTGTATGCTTCCAAAAATCTGTCCATTTCTTCTAGATTTTCAAATTTGTTGGAGTACAGTTCTTCATAGTATCCTGATATTGTCCTTTTTATTTCAACTGGTTCTGTTGTGAAGTCATCCAACTTGTTTCTTAATCATTTTATTTGTATTCTCTCCCTCTTTTCCTTTGTTAAATTTGCCAGTGGTTTGTCAATTTTATTGATCTTTTCAAAAAACCAACTTCTGGTCTTGTTGATTTTTTCTATTGTCTTTCTATTTTCCATTTCATTGATTTCTGCTTGAATCTTCATTTCCTTTCTTTTGGGGACTGTAGGCTTTTCTTGCTGTTCCTTTTCTAGTTGTTTGAGATGTTGGTTTAAAGTGTTGATTTTGGCTCTTTCTTCTTTTTGGATGTGTGCATTTATTGCTATAAATTGGCCTCTTATCACTGCTTTTGCTGTGTCCCAAAGATTTTGGCTAAGGCACTTGACTGCTAACCAGAAGGCTGGCGGTTCAAACCCACCAGCCACTCCTCGGAAGGAAGGTTGGGCAATCCTACTTCTGTAGTGATACTGCCTCGGAAACCCAAGGAGGGGTCGCTATGAGTCAGAGCTGACTTGATGGCACATAACGACAACAACAACAATGTTTTCATTCTAATTTGATTCAAGGAATTTTTTAATTTCTGCTGTTATTTCTTCTATTACTCAGTCACTTTTAAGGAGAGTGTTTTTCAGTTTCCATGTGTTTGTTCTTTTTCATTGATCTTTCTATAGTTGATCTCTAATTTACAGCATTGTGATCTAAGAAGATGCTTTGCAATATTTCAATGTTTTTAAATTAAGGCTTGCTTTGTGGTGTAACATGTGTTCTCACCATTTAGAGGTTCTGTAAGTACGTTCTTTTTTCCCCTCTTTTTGGTTTGTAGTTATCCTCATTTGCCAATTGATGTCTCTGGTTCCTTGTTTACATTCTTGTAAGCTTATTTTACTTTGGATGCTTCAATAGCTGTGTTGGTTTCTGGGATATGTCATCTTGTATGCTAATGGTTGTTTGTTGTTTGCTGCTGTCAGTTCTCTGTCCAAAGGACTCCCTTTAGCATCTCTTGTAAAGTAGGTCTAGTTTTAACAAGTTCCCTTAATTTCTGCTTATCAGGAAATGTCCTAATTCCACTATCATATTTGAGGGACAATTTTGCGGGGTGTGTAATTCTTTGTTGGAAAATTTTGTCTTTTAGGGTTTTATATATACCTTCCCATTGCCTTCTCACTTGCATGGTTTCTGCTGAGAAATCAGAGCTTAGTCTCATTGGTGGCCTTTTATAGCAACTTTTCATTTTTCCCATGTTGCTTTCAGGATTCTTTCTTTTTCTTTGGTTTTGGTGAGTTTGACAATGATATGTCTTGGTGATTTTACTTTGGTGTCTATCCTGTTTGGGGTTCATTGGAATTCCTGAATGGACATATTCTTATCTTTTATTTGATCAGGGAAGTTCTCTTCCAACATATATTGGATAATTTTCTCCATGGTTTTATTTTTCTCTTCCTGTTCTGAAGTTCCGATTACACATAGGTTATTCCTTTTGGTGGTATCCCACATGAAACTTAGGTTTTCTTACTTTTATTTTGATCATTTTTCTGATTAATTACTTTCCAAAGAAGTATTCAGGATTTGTCTTCAATCTCATTATTTTTGTCTTCCATTGCATCAATTCTACTTCTTTGCCCTTACAATGTGTTATCTATTTCTGAAAATTTAGTATTAATCTTCTGGATTTCTATTGTAGATTGTATATCATTTCTAATTTTTCATTTATTTTGACTTTTTTTTTTCTTTGTATTTTCTTCCAAAATTGTTCTAGGGTTTTGTCTGTGTTTTCCTTAATTTTGTCAGTGTTTGTCTTAATCAGTCTCTCAATCTGTTGAAGGTACCTAAATATAATTATTTTGAATTCATTATCAGGGAGTTGCAGTGCTGCTTCTTTCTCAGGATATGTTGTGGGTCTATATCTAGGACCTTTGTTTCTACTGCTTTATTTTCTTCTTTGTATGAATTGTGATGGTCTGTTGTCTCAGAGACATTATGACATTGTTGTATTTATATTTAATTGGTGATTTTATGTTGGAGTGATTCATCCAATGTTTTCATTTTCTTTGTATGTATCTGAGTAAGCAGGGTACTGTGCTCCTGTTTTTGCTAGTAGGCAGTATTTATACACTCACCACCGATCTCCTGGTGGGTGTGATAGAGCATCTGAGTGGCTCCAGAGATCTCTGTTAACTGTTTGTGAAGAGCAATCAAGGTTGAGTCAGGCTCATATTGGCTGTTATGTATTCTTGTCCAGTTGGTACAGAAGCAAGTGGTGGCCCTCAACCAGTAGGTAGGACTTCAGAAGGTGTGGGTATGGTTGGGTTGTATGGGCATGGTTGCAACAATCTAAAATCATCAAGAAAGTAAAAGCAAGAGGATAAAAAATGCACATCACATAAAACACAGGAACAATCACCAAAAAAGAAAAGGAAAAAAAAAAAGACAAAAGAGGAAAGGCAATTGGATGAGAAATATTTAAAGAAATACTTAGACAAAAAAAAAAAAAAAAAGAATATAAAAAGAGAAAAAAAAAATCCAGAATATCTGGGGAGGGGGAATAAGAGAAAAGTGAGAATAAGAGATTAATAATGGGAAAAATGCAAAAAGAAAAACAAGGGATGGGGAAAACTACAAGAAAGAAAAAAAATGGGAACCAGGAAAAGGTAAGAGAGCAAAAGCTGAGAACTAGAACCTGGAAAGTGAAAAACAAAGAATAAAAATAAAAAGAAGGTGAAAAAAAGAGAATAATTTTAAAATAAACAAACAAAAAACAAAATAAATGAGAAACAAATATGTAGGGGGCAGAGCAAGGCACCCAGCCTCAGTCAAAGATCACAGACTGGGATGGAATTCCTGCTGGCTCAGGAGGTGGGTGGGAGTGAGGAATGGCCACACTTCCATTCACCAAGTGGGTGTGAGGTATAAGTGTGACAAGGGGAATATCTCACCTTTCCAGTCCTCAGGCTCCAGTATGTCCTCAGCAAATGGAGCCTATCAGGTCCCTGGAATCTCAGAGAAAGCTGTCACTTTCAAAATCCAAAATGGTTGAACCACTTGTAAACATTTAAAATGATTGCATCCTCCAGATAGCCAAAAGTCAACAGCTCAGTTTTTCACCTAATCCTCCTGGCAGCCCTTGGCTAGCAGAGCCAATTTTTAGATTACTTCTTAGGTCCTAATACCACTTGGAAATATCCAAACTGTCTGTTCTATCAGAATCGCTGACAGTCCGCAGCTCTGTTTGTCTCCTTATTTGGTGTTTTCATGCAGGTACTTCTATTAGTTGGAGTTTAATCCACTTCTGTATCCTTCCTTTAAAAGCTCAGGGCTCCAGGATTATCTTCTATATCTATGTCAATTGATTTCTCTTTGCTTTGTTGAAGAAGGTCTTTGTAGTTTGTCTGCCTATTCTGCCATCTTACTGGAACTCCTAGTTGGTTTCTTACCTTTCTCTATTTACTTTCTGTGATAGCACTTTTTTCTTTTCATAACAAAGATCAAATTTGTAATAATATATCTGTTATTGCTTTTCTGTTCTATAAGACTATAAATTCAATGAGGCAATACACTCTGTGTGTGACCTTCATTACTCTATAAACATTTATGACAAAGTCTAAAAATACATTCATGTTAAATGAAATAATAACCTAGAAGCAGTAAGTCTCAGATTATAATGTGAGTAAGAATCATGGAATTGTTAAAAATACAGATGTCTGATTTTCAGGATTGAAGGTTCTGATTTTGTGGTCTGGAATGGAGCCCATCAATCTGCATTTTAATCCCTCCCTCCAAGATGGTTCTGATGCAAATAATCAACAAATCTCCCTTTGATAATTAATGACAGAACAATGTATTTCATGTGTTTTGTGTGGGATCTTTACTGCTGTCAGTGAAGGCAGGATTAGAACTGGCTTTTTGATATCTCCAGAAAGGAACTCTTCTGGAAATGAACACTGTGAAGAAGCAGATCATTCCTTCAGTTTTCTCAGAACCTGGCAATTGCAATTCAGAGTTTTGAAGGGGAGGGAAATGAGATTTTCTAAGGAAGAAGTTTGGCAGACCATAGCAGAGTTGTGTCTTTGGGCACTGGATGCCTGCCAGAAGCCTTGCAGAACACCTGAACTTTTATCCATCCTCTGATCTGCTGCACAAAAACTTGAACACTCCAATGACTGGTTTGTATTCTTCTCAACAACTCCAGGACAGAGGAAAATTTTTTCACTTAATTAGGCTATTATTTTCCATTTTGAAGCTTCAATAGCGACTCAGAAACAGGTGCCAGTTTCCCTTCTGCCTTTAAGCCTACAGAAATCACTGTAACTGCTACTGAGGAAAGAAAGCAGATCAGGGCTCAGCAGCAATGCTATTAACTTTTCTCTACCTATGCAGTCTTGAAACAGATGTTAATTACTAAAGAGTGCAGCCCTGATATGAAAACAGCTTAATCACTGCTTGGGCTTTTGTTGATTGCTTGTTAATATTTGCAGTTTGTTGTTGTTGTTGTTGTTGTTGTTGTTATGTGCCATGGAGTTGGCCCCGACTCATAGCGACCCCTCCTTGGGTTTCTGAGGCAGTATCACTACGGAAGTAGGATTGCCCAACCTTCCTTCCGAGGAGTGGCTGATGGGTTTGAACCGCCAGCCACCTGGTGAGCAGTCAAGTGCCTTAGCCACTATGCTACCAGAGCTCCCTAATATTTGCAGCTAGTTCCTCTATATCTGACAATCTCTATCAATATGTAATAGGAGCTCTGGTAGCATAGTGCCTAAGGCACTTGACTGCTAACCAGAAGGCTGGCAATTTAAACTCACCAGCCACTCCTCAGAAGGAAGGTTGGGCAATCTACTTCCGTAGTGATAATGCCTCAGAAACCCAAGGAGGGCTCGCTATGAGTCGGGTCTGACTCGATGGAAAATAACAACAACAACAAAAATCAATATGTGTCCTGGGTGGCACAAACAGAGCAATGCTGATTAGTAGCTGCAAGATTGGCAGTTCAAACCAACCCAGAGGTACCTTGGAAGAAATTCCTGGCAATATATCACTGAAAACCTATAGAGTAAAATTCTATCCTCAATACATGGGGTTGCCATGAGTTGGAATAGACTTAAAATATGTGTCTATATGTCTTTCTTTATTTTGATAGTGGAATTTATGTTTACTTTTTGAATTATTGATATCATCTAATTAGAGGTGATACTGCTCAGGGCGTTTTGCTTTTGCAAGGCCATAGTCAGAACAGGACACTTGGAACAATTCACATTGGATTTGTGGGATGTGATCATTTCCTGATGCAAGGCACAATCTTATATACCTACTCTTCACTTAATGATAATCTTGTTATCTGATATTTCACATTTATGACATAGTTAAAATATCTACTCCCTGATTATTTTGCACATTGATGAAATATGTCTGGCAGTAATGATCACTGAGATGTTAAGCAAGAGTAATGCTGGCTGTGATGGTTAATGTTATGGGTCAACTTGGCTGAGACACAGCTTTTTTGGTTTGGCAGATATGTAATGCTGTAATTTGGCAGTTATGTAACTATGTAATGGGGCACTTATATAATGATGTTATTTGACAGTTCCATAATGATGTAGTCCTCCTCCTTTTGTGATCTGATGTGGTCACCCTACATTTTTGCATAACGCTGCTTTTTACATAACAACTTGGTCTTTGGAAACTAACCTGTTGATAAGTGAGGAGTGAGTGTATTGCAAACTCCACACAAAGCTTACAAGATTACTTTTAGAGAGCAAGGTAAAACAAAATGAAAAAATATATATATATCAGATAGTTACCTGAATAATTTACTTTAATATGTATTTTAGGAATTGGCAGGAATGTTTCTGTTTTCTGAATAAAATTTGGACTTGCTCTATTCTGATAAAGAGATCATTAGAGGAAACTGAGAACTACAGAATAAGAAACTGGAGGGAGCAAGAATACATCACTGCCCACTCTGCTTTGACTGCAGTACTTGGGGTAGGCTGAATGGGTTAATGGGCCATGATCAGCAGACTGCTACCCATTAACTGTGGCTGTTGAGTCAATTCTGAGTCATAGCATCCCTCTGTGACAAAGGAGAACTGCCCAATAGGGTTTCTAAGGCTGTACATTTTTAAGGAAGCAGACTGCCATACCTTTTTCCCACAGAGCAACTGGTAAACGGAGAAGTACAGGGCAGAGAATAATATCTTTGTAAAAGGGGAAAAGCAAACCCCAAACTACAAAAGGCCATTTTCTGAGATAGCTGAAAGGCCAGTTGAAGAACTAGTGGGACTGACTTTCTCAGTAAGCAAATTTTTTAAGAGAAAATAAAATCAAAATTGATTTATTATTGTTCCTTCAAGCCTAGGGAAACTGAGTAAATATTTTGTTGTTATTGTTGCTGTCATTCAAATAATTCATCTTGACTTTCTAAAGTCTTGGGAAGTGAGGCTAAATTCCTATGGGCCTAGGAATATAATACAAAGGAACAAAGTGGTAAGAAATATTTTTGGAAGCATTTGTCCTATCTGAATTTTATTTTCTTTTGCTAGAAATATGAAAAAAAAATATTTTACTACAAGGAAAATAATTGTTTAAGTGAGACAATAAATGAAAATTGGACATTCTGCCTTATGGCAGGAGGTAGAGTAGAGAGATGTGGAGACTGGAATGGAGGCCTCTTCTAAAATGAGCAACTCCTATGCTTCCTACCATGAGGTTGCTATGTAGGAATAAGGGCCCAATCCTGCCAGTTGTTCCATGTAAAAGAAGAGCCAGATTTTTGAATTTTATACAGAATCTTCAGCTTTTAAAATTGTAGCTGTGATTTCAGTGTTTTATGCATTTTTTTTGGTTAGGATAGATATTATTCAATTCAACAATTACATAACTAGATCAGCATTCTTTTTTCTTAGTCCAGAAGGAAATGTCCCAGAGGTAGAATAGGGTGTGATTTATTTTGTTTTAAGCCCTGGAAGATAATTTCCTAGTGAGTTGATCAACAGCATTTTTGTTTTGTTTTTTCACCTAGGGACTAAGTGATCATATTTCCTTTGCCACTGTCCTTTGAAAATTTCCTTTAAATGCATCATCAAAGGAATGTAGGGAGTATAAAAATATGGCTTGTTATAAAATGAATTTCAATATCCATGTGTCCCATCATTGTCCCCAAAACATAGTATGTGTGTAACAATACCTGGTGGATAAAATACTACACTGTCCACCAACACTAGTTAGAAAACCCTTCTGCTTTTATTTTGGTGATATATGTTTCAAAACCATTTAAACACTTTCAACACTGTCATTATAGAAAGATTTAGGAATTCTAAAGAAGGTAATATTTTACTAACCAACCATTTATCATAGTGACCCCGCCTTGGGTTTCCGAGGCAGTATCTCTATGGAAGCAGATTGCCCAATCTTCCTTCTGAGGAGTGGCTGGTGGGTTTGGACTGCCAGTCTTCTGGTTAGCAGTCAAATGCCTTAGGCACTATGCCACCACAGCTCCTTTACAGAAATGAAGGAACCCCTAAATAAACAAAGCAGGAAACAGAAGCCAAGCACTTCAGAAGTCTTCTCAAAAAAAAAAAAAAAAAAAAAAAATCTGATGACAGTTGGGTCAGAAGAGGTTGTTATATTTCTAAAGATTGTGAAGGGGTATTAATCAGGGGTTATATATTATCATAAAAATAGCGTGCTCTTAAGGAAAACATGGAATTAAAAATAACCAGACGTAAGAGAGATTTCAGCAAACTCTCAGGCAGTTTTAGCTTCTACTCTGGGATTAAGAAATAGTTTCAAATTTGAACAGCCTCTTTGAAAGAGTATGTTTTCACATTTTGGGATCACTTTCCTAAGTTCAGGAGACATATATATTTATTTTTTCTATCATTATGATAAGAATAATCAATGATGGCTTAACATTTTTAGAATATGAATCTTCTTTTACGGAAGTCCTGAAGCTAGGTTAATATGAAGCTTTCCTAAAATGCTGATGTTTGCAGGAATCATTACAATCAATGCTTCATCTTCTGGGCTTAAAATTGAGCCCTGGTGGTGCAGTGCCTAAGACATTTGACTGTTAACTAGAAGGTTGATGGTTCAAACCCACTAGCCACTCCATGCATAGAAATTAGGACATTCTAGTTCTGTAAATATTTACTGCTTCAGAAACCCATTTGGAGTTGCTATGAGTCAGAATCAACTTCATGGCAGTTTGGTTTGGCATCAGATTTAGAGAAACATTTCGTCAGTGTTCATTTTTCCCCCTTCCCTATCATATTTCAAGGACATCTGGTAGCACAGTGCCTAAGGTATCTGACTGCTAACTAGAAGTTAGTGGTTCAAACCCACCAGCCACTCCATGGAAGTAAGACTGGGCAATATACTTCTGTAAAGATTTACCTCTTATGAAACACAATGGGGGTTGCTGTGAGTATGAGTTGGAATTGACTCAATTGCAGGGCTTTTTTTTTTTTTTTTTTGGTTCTATCATATCCTTATCTAATCAAATGAAATAGCCAATCTCTCCATCATACTTAAGGATCCAGAGTAACCTTTCCATAAGTCTTATTATGGAACCCCTATCCTCCAGTTAGCTATTGTTTTGTATAGGAGTCCCTGTATGGTTAATATGCTCTGATGCTAACTGTAAGGTTGGATATTGGAGACCACTCAGAGGTACCTCAAAAGACAGGCCTGGGGATCTACTTCTGAAAAATCAACCATTGAAAACTCTGTGGAGCACAGTTCTACTCTGACACACATATGGTTGCCATAAATAGGAGTCTGCTATATCATAACTGGTTTATTGCTGCATGCCAACCACACTGAAGCTAATGACTCAAAACAACAACCACCATCATTTTTTTTTCTTTTTCAGAAATCTGCAGTTGTTGAGGGCTCAGAGGAGACAGTTCATACAGCATGAATTGGGGTGGCTATGTGGAGATTGATGATAAACTTTTAAGTGGCTTCTTTACATGGTTAAGGAGCTATGGTGGCACAGTGCCTAAGGCAACTAACTACTAATCAGAAGTTTGGTGATTCAAATCCACAAGCCACTCTGAGAAGGAAGATGTGGCAATCTACTTCTGTAAAGATTAACCATCTCAGAAACCCAGTGGGGCTCACTATGAGTTGGAATTGACTCAATGGCAGTAGATTTGGTTTTGGGTTTTACATAGTTGGCAACTTGTAAAGAACACCATGATGCTGGTGTAGGCTGGGAGCTTAGCTTAGGGAGAAGGGTGTGCAGCTGAGGGAATTGACTTATCTCTTTGGGATTTCCTCACAGCAAGGTGTCTGTGTTCCAAGGGCAGGTATTGCAAGGGATAGGATGTAGGACCAGGCCTGGAAATTGGCAAAGTATCATATCTTATTTAATTGATCAGTCACAAACCATATTCAATTGGTAAGCATCCATATTCAAGGGGAGGAGATACAGAGTCTGCTTCCTAATGTAATGAATGTCAAATAATTCACCTTCACATTTAATCTACCACATTCCACTCCTGAAACCTTCTGATTATTTTCTACTTAAGATATTTACACACATGTATTGCTTAACCATGGGGCAATGTCCCACTGCATATTCATTTGTGGTCCCAAAAGTGTTTTGTTTTAAAAAGAAAATACAGATAAAATCTTTTTCTTTCTTTTTTTTTTTTTTTTATTATTATTTCCCTCTAATGGTTTTAAAGTCCCCAAACCTTTTGAGAGAAAGAGCAGCTGGGCTTCAGGACTTATCCCAAACACCTTGGTGTCTCTTCCTTTGACTCCTATTTCCTCTCCCAGTGGCTTCATTCACTTGCCCAGAAGGCCTGCAGCCCTTCCTTCTCTGTTCAGGACAGCCCCTGCCCTGGCTCCTCTACGCCTGCTGAGGGCACTGGAGGCACCAGCCAGCCCTGGGAACGTTGGGCTCTGGCAGCAGCTGCAGCATGGCTACAAATGATCAGGAAGAGGCTGCACCAAAAGGGTGGTGGCAAACAGTGCCACCACTACCAGTCGTATTCTCAGCATCCACAACTTGGTTCCCATGGCCACATCTCCACACCTACTGTGCACCTTTGCCCTGTGCCCAGATGTCTGCAAAGTTATGATCTAGTGGCTCCCCCATGCAGCCCAGCAACACACTGGGCTAGGGTGTCCTCCTCTATCTGGCAGACACAGCTCTTGAGCTTCATCCTGTGGGCTTCCATGAGATTTTAATGCAATAAGCTTTATGAGGATTTAACTACAGGTTGTACAGGTACTACCAGTATATAATATAGTATTTGCACAATGTTCAAATCACATGACATCTATTTCACAGAACATATCATGAGCATTAAGTGATTCATATACAAAATATGTGTGTATATATGTGCATATTTTTAAATGTCATTTTACTTTATTACCATCCCTCACTATCTCTACACCCACCACTCAGTTCCAAGCACTTTACATATCATGATTCCAACTATTTGAAGCAATTTAAAAAGAGTCTCTCACTCTTTTTTCTGCTGCCACATATACTCTGTAAATTTATCTTATCTACTCATTACTCCCACCACTCTCTGTCAGTTTGGGAAGAAGGAAGGGCCACCTACTTCTGAAAGAGATGGCCAGTGAAAACCTTATGAATAGCACTGAAATACTATCTGATATATTACTGGAGGGAGCTCTGGTAGCATAGTGGCTAAGACACTTGCCTGCTAACCAGACGGCTGGCGGTTCAAACCCACCAGCCACTCCTCGGAGGAAAGGTTGGACAATCCTACTTCCGTAGTGATACTGCCTTGGAAACCCAAGGAGGGGTCGCTATGAGTCGGGTTTAACTCGATGGCACATAACAACAACAACATATTACTGGAAATCTTTATGAATAGTACTAAAGCATTGTCTGACTTAGTGTCAGAAGATAAGCCCCTCAGGTTTCAAAGTACTCAAAATACGACTGGGTTACCTCCTCAAAGTGGAGTCTACCTTAATTATGTGGGTGGAGTAAAGTTTTGGGGACCTTGATTTGTTGATGGGGCATGATTCAAAATGGGAAGAAATAGCTGTAAATGTTCATTAATAATTGGAGCATGGAATATATGAAGTATAATTCTTGGAATTTGTCAAAAATGAAATGGAATTTAAAAAGATCAATATGTTAGTCATTAGTTAGCTGCAATGGACTGGTTTTGGCTACTTTGAATCAGAAAACCATAAGGTCTACCATGCTGGGAATGACAAATTGAAGAGGAATGGTTTCCCATTCATTGTCAAAAAGAACATTTCAAGATCCATACTTAAGTATAACACTCTCAGTGATAGGATAATATTCATACACTTAGAAGGAAGATCAGTTAATGACAATTATTCAAATTTACACACCAACCACTAAAGCCAAAAAATGAAGAAATTGAAGATTTTTACCAACTTCTCTAGTCTGAAATTGACCAAACATGCAAGTAAGATGTATTGATTATTACTGGTATTATGGTATGCACAAGTTGGAAACAAAGAAGAATCATCAGTAGTTGGATGATAGAAATGATGCTGGAGATGGCATAACAGAATTTTGCAAAACCAATGACCTATTCATTGCAAATACCTTTTCTCAACAACATAAATGATGGCTATACACTTAGAACTCACCAGACATAATACACAGAAATCAAATTGACTACATCTGTGGAAAGAGGCAATGGAGAAGCTCAATATCATCAGTGAAAACAGAGTCAGGAGCTGACTGTGGAACAGATCACCCCAATTGTTCATATGCAAGTTCAAATTGAAGCTGAAGAAAATTAAAGGAAGTCCATGAAAGCCAAAATATGCCCTGATTATATCCTACCTGAGTTTAGAGACCATCTGAAGAATAGATTTGATGCATTGAACACCAATTACTGAAGACCAGATGAGTTGTGTGATGACATCAAGAACATCATACATGAAGAAAATAAAAGATCATTAAAAAGACAGGAAAAGAAGAATGGCCCAAAAGTGTATCAGAAGGGACTGTAAAACTTGCTTTTGAATGGAGATTAGCTAAAGCAAATGGAAGAAATTATGAAATAAATGATCTGAACAGAATATTTCAAAGGGCAGCCTGAGAAGACATAGTAAAAGATTATAATGAAATGTACAAAGACCTGGAGTTAGAAATCCAAAAGTGAAGAATATGCTTAGAACTTCTCAAGCTGAAGGAACTGAAGAAAATATTTAATCCTTGAGTTACAATATTGAAGCATTTTATGGGCAAAATACAGAATGATACAGAAGAAATCAAAATAAGATAGAAAGAATACACAGATTCACGATACCGAAAAGAATTGGTTGATGCTCAACTATTTGAGGAATTAGCATGTGATCAAGAACCAATGGCACTGAAGGAAAAAGTCCAAGCTACACGGAAGGAATTGGTGAAAAACAAGGACCTGGGAATTGGTGGAATACTACTTGAGATTTTTCAACAAATGAAGTTGCTTACTCATTTATGCCAAAAAATTTGGAAGACAGCCACCTGGCCAACTGACTGGAAGAGATTGATATTTGTGCCCATGCCAAAGAAAAGCGATCCAATAGAATGTGGAAAATATCAAACAATATCATTAATATCACATGCAAGAAAAGTTGCTGAAGGTAATTAAAAAATGTTTGCAGCAGTATATTGACAGGGAACCACCAGAAATTCAAACTGAATTCAGAAAAGGGTGTGAAACAAGGAACATCATTGCTGATGTCAGATGGATTTGGCTGAAAACAAAGAATGCCAGAAAGATGTTTACCTGTGTTTTATTGACTGTGCAAGGCATTTGACTGTGGATCGTATCAAATTATGGATAACATTGTGAAGAATGGGAATTCCAGAACATTTGATTGTGCTCACAAAGAATGTGTACATGGACCAAGAAGCTGTCATTTGAACAGAAGGGGATACTGCATGATTTAAAATCAGGAATGGTGTATATGGATTATATTCTTTCACCATAATTATTCAATCTGTAAACTGAGCAAATAATCTGAGAACCTGGCCTATATGAAGAAGAATGCAGCAGCAAGATTGGAGGAAGCTTCACTATAAACCTATGGTACACAGTTGACAACCTTTCTGAAAATGAATATAACTTGAAGATCAAAAACTGCAGTCTTCATTACAGATTACAACTCAACATAAAAAAAAATGAAAATCCTCACAGCTAGACCAATAAACAACATTATGATAAGTGGAGAAAAAATTGAAGTTGTCAAAGATTTCATTTTACTTGGATCAACAAATAAGCAGCAGTCAAGAAACCAGACATTGTATTGAACTGGGCAAATCTGCTGCAAGGGACCTCTTTAAAGTGTTAAAGATCAAAGATATCACTTTGAAGACTAAGGTGCACCTAACCCAAGCCATGGTATTTTCAATCACCTCATATATGTATGTGAAAGCTGAACAATAAATAAAGATGACTACAGAAGACTGGATGCCTTTGACTTATGGTGCTGGCAAAGAATACTGAAAATACCATGGACTGCCAGAAGAATGAACAAATCGATCTTGGGAGAAGAGTAGCCAGAATGCTCCTTGGAAGTTAGAACGACCATACTTCATCTCACCTTCTTTAGTTGTGTTGTTAGAAGGATACCATTCTCTGGAGAAAGATCAAAGAAAAAGAGGAAGACCATCACTGAGATGGACTGACACAGTGCCTGAAAAATGGGTTTAGGCATAGCAAGGATTGTAAGGATGGTACAGGATGGCACTGTGTTTTGTTTTGTTGTACGTAGGGGTGCTGTGAATCAGAGTGTACTTGAGGACACCTAATCACAACAACCTAGTACTCAGAACACCATCCACCTGAGAATGTCAGGGTGGGCCAGGTTGACAAAAATGCTTCAGAAAATTTCATATCAACTCACTATTCATGAGATAGTGAGTTGCCTTAATCTTTGACAAACAACTTGTGGTTACCCACCAAAACTGCCTTTTTGCAAATAGCACATTCTTGAGCACAATCTGAACTGACTTCCCCTACTAAGTCATTTTCAGGAACCAACAGATTTTATGCAAGTACATAACAAAAACATATTATAGCTATATAACCTTCATGAGGTGGAAGTATTGAGCCAAGAGCGCCAACTGGGATTTGAACCACGGCCTTTGAAAAGCAAATAATGTCAACCTCACATTGAACAAGCATTCTGTTGACATGACCTTGATCAAAGAAAGTAGATTCTGACTCCGTCTTGGAAAGTCAGTGCCCACACACTCTGCTTTCCACAATCTGCCTTTTTCCCACCCATTCCCAGAAATCTGATGAGTAATTATAACTCCCCTATTCCCTGAAATCTATAAAACCCTGAAGCCACTCCCCTTCAGAAAAGCATTTTCTTAGTGGTTCTTTAGCCCATGCTGTTTCCATTTTTACTTGACAAGTTAAAATAAAGAAACCTGCTTGAGAAATTTTTGCCATCTCTGACTATTCACAGTAGAGATAGTCAAGGACCTTCTGAGTTCAACAAGAGATCCCTGTTACCTTTTCTGTAACACATCTAGCGAAAATTCTAATTATTTTTCTTGCAATATATTTCCTATTTGAAATCTTTCCTGACTCTCCTAGGTAAGTAACCAGAGTTAAGGACATTTTTATCACTATTTATCTAATACATTATTTTCAGCACACTTTATAATTTTTTTGATGTCTCTTTCAGTATAATGTCTAATGCATAATAAAAATTTAATAATTTATATTTGAATGAAT
>NW_006922040.1:61110-62404 GCF_000298275.1 Orycteropus afer afer
TATCTATGTCAGTTGCACAAATTAACTAATCTCTTGTAGCATCTCTTAGATTTGAATTTCTTCATTGGTCAAAAGAGATAACAAGGCTTGTCTTATGAAACGTGGGGATAAAACAAAAATTGCATTAAAAGCACTTTAAATCTACAGAATGCTACCCAAACACAGAATTTTATAATTATAATCATTAAAAAGCCAATTTTCTCTTTTAAAATTCTTTAACAAATAAATGTTAAGCATTGGCCTGACCACAAGCATTATTCAAAGGAAGAAATTCTTACATTGTTTCAATCCTTGTTTTACTGAAATTGAGAATTTTTCAGCAATGTCTTTTAAATTTTGTCATGTCATTTGGAACAGAATACTTGAAAATATCTCTTCCCTAAATGATTATATGGAGCTCTGGTAGTGCAGTGCCTAAGGCGTTTGACTACTAACCAAAAAGTTGGTGGTTCAAACCCACAAGCCACTCTGAGAAGGAAGATGTCACAATCTACTTCTGCAAAGATTTACCACTTTGGAAACCCAATGGGGGTCATTATGAGTTGGAATGGCAGCGTCTGTTTTTTTTTTTTTTTTTTTAATATAAGATCCTTGGGTTTCCCAGGCGATTTGTCTATGGAAGTAGATTGCCCAGTCTTCCTTCTGAGACATGGCTGGTGGGTTTGAACCAGCAACCCTCTAGTTAGCAGTCAAATGCCTTAGGCACTACACCACCAGAGCTCCTAAGTGATCTTCAGATGTTGTTGTTGTTGCTGTTAGGTATCCTTAAGTTGGCTCTGACTCATAGTACTCTACATATAACAGAATGAAACACTGCCTGGTCCTGTGACAGCCTCACACTCCTTGCTATACCTGAGACCATGTGGCAGCCATGGTGTCAATCCATCTTGTTGAGGGTCTTCCCCTTTTTTGTTGGCCCTCCACTTTACTAAGTCTAATATCCTTCTCCAGGGAATGGTCCCTTCTGACTTCAAAAAAGTAAAAGCCCGTTTTCTTACTCTAAGATGATGCTACTTCATTAGAAAGTAAGTGACTCCTTTCATTATGTGTAAAAAAAAGTAAAATATATTTTCAGACAACAAATGGCATAGTTTTGGGGTTGGGATGGTGCAAGACATGCAGGTTGACACAAGCCTTTCAAGGTAAATGTCCTGAAAGGTATTGCCTTGGTGTCAAAGCAAGCAAATATCATTTTTTAATTCATAACATTTACCAAATGACTAAATAGGAGTATGCATGCATGTGAGGTTCTTGGGCCAACCAATAAGATAAGATAGCTTGCTAATAATATAAA
>NW_006922040.1:62504-63848 GCF_000298275.1 Orycteropus afer afer
GATGATGCTACTTCATTAGAAAGTAAGTGACTCCTTTCATTATGTGTAAAAAAGAGTAAAATATATTTTCAGACAACAAATGGCATAGTTTTGGGGTTGGGATGGTGCAAGACATGCAGGTTGACACAAGCCTTTCAAGGTAAATGTCCTGAAAGGTATTGCCTTGGTGTCAAAGCAAGCAAATATCATTAAAAAAAAAAAGCTGTGAAATCAGAATGCTTAAGAGCAATATATTTTTGTGTTGTTAGCTGCTACTGAGTTGGCTCCTATTCATGGTAATATTATATATAACAGAATGAAATGTTTCCTGGTCTTGTACCATTTTCATAATTGTTGACATGTTTGACTCCATTGTTGCAGCCATTGTATAATGCCTTCCAACCTAGAGATTCATGTGACAGCACTATATGGGACAATATTCTATTGTGATCTATATGGTTTTCATTGGCTAATTTTTGGAAGTAGATCACCAAGATTTTCCTCCTAATCTATTTCAGTCTGGAAGCTCCAGTGATATATATCTGCCATGGGTTGGTTATCTTGCTGGTATTTGAAATATTGGTGACACAGACTCCAGCATCATAGGAACACACAAATCACCTGACATCCAGGTAAGAAACAAAACTTAGTCCTGTGAGGGTGGATCTAAGTGTGAGAGAGAGTGGCAGTAGGGAGCATTACAGGAAGCTTCAGTAATAGAGCAAAGCAGCTCTGAGAGCTTCAAGTGTGGGGCACAGTGCATATATATGATGAGAGTGTGCGGGAGAGCAACATTTCAGAAAAGGAAAATGTGTGGTATAACATTGCTGAAAAAAGAAAATGATTCTATAAGAATCTTCAGTTAGGACTGTAAAGTCCTAGTTATATAACAAAGGGGAATTAAATACATTCAAAAAGCATAATCAATTCTTAGTAACATACATGCAAAAAGAGAGAAAAGGAAATAATTCATAAAGGGTAGAAACATACTCAATTTTTGATATACATTTCTCCTTTTTAAGGGGGAATATTGGTATAAATTATTTTGAATATTTTTTCAATGCCTGCTAAAGGTGTTTGCTAGATTAAAGTCAAATTTAAAGTCACAATTTTATTATGTCTGAGGAATTTATTATTCTTAAGTCAACTATTTTATAATTCAGCATACAGTTTATACATCATATATGTTTAATGTTCTCAAATACATTTTAAATGCCTTAACAGCTACCAGTTGTGTACATATGTATGCAAATCTTGTTGGATTTCACAAAATTTCTGATTATGGTGGAAAAGGGAGCTCTGGTAGCATAGTGGCTAAGACACTTGCCTGCTAACCAGACGGCTGGCGGTTCAAACCCACCAGCC
>NW_006922040.1:64553-70136 GCF_000298275.1 Orycteropus afer afer
AAAAAAAAAGGCAGCATTCTATAGGAGGATGCATAGCTCTCTCATAAGCCCTTTCTGCTGCTCATCATTATTTTGAAGGATTGGTGGCATTTACTCATATCCTCCTAGAAGCTTATTTTGTGTTTCCTCTGGGTGTCAGTCTCCTCAGCCCCAAATTCCCCAAGATATTCTTGAAGTGAAAGACTTCCTGGAGATGAGTACAGTCCTTAAACATTTTATATTTTCAGAAGGTGTTCCATAGAAAAACCAAAAATAAGTTTCTAAAGCTGACTTAATCCTTTCTTGATAGCCATAGGAGAACTTCAATGGTGTTTTGTTTTTCCTTATGAATTTTATACACATTGAGAGTGAAAATTTTTATATATTTCTAATTCACCTAGAAGATCTTCCCCAATTTTACTTGTGATAAGTGATGCTCAAATCTTATGCTGAAATGCTTTAGAAATATCTTGTAAAATAAAAAGAATTTTGAAAGTTGTTTTTAAAAAGGAAATATTATCTTTGTTTTAAGTTGTCTTCTATCAAGACTCTTTATTTCTCTTTAATCCTACTCTTTGAGATGTTCTAATTTATATAAAGAATTTCTCTAGTATATGGGAGACAACTTAATCAATCATTACTAAGTTAAATGAAGAGTTATAAGAAATTTATTTCTTTCATCTATTACCTATGTCACTCTTTGTATACTTTTTCTGTTATTGATTGAATTATTTCCATATTAGACTATAATTCCTATGTCTAATATATATATACATGGATAGAGAGAACATATATCCTATATTTACATATGTATTCTAGGGCTATACTAACGAGTATGTTAACCATTGACAACATATCCTATTAAATACTTGGAACATAACTAATGTCACTTGTTGAAATATAATATCATATTATATAATGTTATAATATATAATAATAATAATAGTAATAATATTTGAGATATATTGAATTAAGTAAAATATACTAGAGTCATACCTAAGATATTGCAAGTTCATTTCCAGACCACTGCAATGAAACAAATATCACAATAAAGCAAGTCACATAAACATTTTGGTTTCTCAGTACTCATAAAAGTTATATTTACACTACATTACAGTCTATTAAGTATACAATAGCATCATGAAAAAGTTTGAAATATTGTGAGAATTATCAAAATGTGACACACAGACAAAAGTTGAGCAAACGCTGTTGGAAAAATGGCTTCAATAGACTTGCTTGATGCAGGGCTGACACCTTTACCTTCAATTTGCCATGTCTGTGAAGAGCAATAAAGCAAAACACAGTAAAGCAAGATAGGCCTGCATCAATATTAAATTCATCAGTTTATTTTAAACTTTCTAATGTGTACTGGAAAATTTAAGATAACACATGTGGCTTATATTATATGTAGATCAGAAAGAACTTTTCTAGAGAATACATAGTTTAGAAAATAAATGTGTTTTATGTATTATAAATCTATATCATATACATTAGGGATGGTTCTCAAAAATTTCAGTGAATAGAGCTTCATGATCTATTAAACCATTGTTCTGTGGTACTAAATAACCCAGTCCATTAAAATATTATGTGAAATAATACAAGCAGGAAATGTTTATTAATTTATACACTTATGAATGCTATACTGGGTATGTTGTATTCTCAATAACCCCCCTTTTTACAGGATCTGACTTCTTTGGCTCTATAAAGGGGGTATGGTACAGTGGATTACTTAATATGGTCCTTCTAGACATAGTCTTCATAACATTTACCAAATGACTAAATAGGAGTATGCATGCATGTGAGGTTCTTGGGCCAACCAATAAGATAAGATAGCTTGCTAATAATATAAATAAGGTGCTGGTGGTTCAAACCCACCAGACACTCCTTGGAAGGAAGACTGGGCAATCTACTTCTGTAGTGATACTGCCTTGGCAACCCAAGGAGTGGTCACTATGAGTTGGGGACGACTCGATGGCATGTAACAACAACAACAACAACAACATCACCCTTGTGTGGGTAGGATGATGCAAATACACTATATGGAAGCTTAATGAAGGGATTGATCAGTTTTGCCATCCTATTAGGCTTAAAAGAGAGCCAATTCCAAAACAGAGGGGAGACCTCATGACCACAAAGAAGAGCTAGGAGTGGAAAGTGGCCTTTGTACCTTTGCTGGGAACCTCCTTGACCTAGGAGACAAAGAGAGCGAGAGCACTGACACTGGAGAAAGGGGGAAGCAGCAGCAGAGAAACAGTAGCAGTAAAGCTAGGAGACTGGTAGGAGATGAGGTGAGCTTCCTCTCCCGTGGATCAAGAATGCTAAGACTTTTTAGCAAGAGACATGCTCATGGAGTATGGTGTCTCTGAGCACGTGGTGGAGCTAGGTTTGCCCACCCTTGGAGACAAACCTGAGGGCCTTCAGACCAAGGCTTACTGGCAGAGTGGGGTGCCTCTGGGCACTTATCTACAGAACTAAAAGAGTTTTGTAATATGCACTTAAGCAGGGTAGAAACTGAGCCAAGGGGCTAGGGGCTAAAGAGACACCTGGTTGTAGCACAGCTTAGAAGAGGATGTCCTTACCAAAGAACTATATCCTGAGTCATTTCTGATCCTGATTTGTAACCTGTTACTTCGCTAATAAACCCCATAACTGGGAGCATGGTTCGTGAGTCCTGTGTGGTCATTGCAATGAATTATCGAACCCAGCAAAGAATTAGAGTGTCATCGGAGAGATGGTTGGTGTCAGAATTGGTGAAACAGTTGGAGGGTGGAGGCATATCTGATCTCTGCATCATAGGAATCAGCCTTTGGCCATTGACCTAGATTTTCCTCCCCCTTGTGAAGTTAGAGGACATCAGATGCCTTCCCACAATGCCATTTTCACAGGTGCTTTTAGGGAAACTTTTGTGTTAGTTGTTCACTGATCACAGACATTTACAACTGATCTAAATTAGGTTGCTCAGAATGTTTCTGAATTCTGTAACTAAGTAATATAATCATATTCCCTCTAGCTGGCCAAGGTTGTAAGATAGGAAGTTCAAGAGCATGTAGTGTTCATGTGTTCTGTCCTATAGAGAGAGTCAGTCTGCTGCAAAAGACAATGAAGAATGAAAGCAGTAGAGATGAGGTGTGAAGAGAATCTCATTCTTCAAGGCTCTGGGAATGATGTATATTTTACATCCATTACATTTGACAAAGTATTACAAGACCTTTAAAACACATTTAGAGTTTCTAACAGAAACACAGAATAACCTTATTTATTTATTTAAACAAGATTTTTAAATCAGATCCTGGACAAATTATACAAAAATTTAAATTTGTATTTTATTTCATAATCCCAAACTGAATCTGCTTTTCCCTTTATAAACAGTCCACTATGGATTTTTCTTAGAAGCAATTAACTCAAAACCCCCAAATCCTTTCTCTAACAGTTGCTGCTAATAAACTGGAACTTTGTATCCCCTGTCCAAGAAAGATGTGGAAATGAGATGCTTCTTGCTACATCCTTATTTGGAGTTTCTGGAAGTCTGATTTTCCTTTTGGACATGAATTCAGGAACAGTTCTATATACTTGTGGTGAACATGGGACTGATTCTTGAGCATAGATGTGACAGCATCCTCATGGGTATTGAAGTGCACATCAGCTTCTCCAGTGGTCTTCCCAATGGAACAGTATTCCATGGTGATTCTAACAGGCTTCAGTGAAGCAAAACAATTTATAATGTCTTGGACATTAGCTTGGAAAGGCAATCCTTTCATGTGAACAAAATATAGTGAAGGTGTAGTTCCAAAATCATCAGCCACTAGTATCTTTTCTGACATCTCCCTAAGCAATTCTACTTCCTTCTCACTGTCAAAAGTTGTTATGGGTCGAATATCCTCATTTATGTCATGCTTTTCAAAGATCATTTCAGGGTGTTATACATTTGACAGCAGAAGATGCTACTTTCTTTCCCTTATGAGAACAAACATGTGTTTGGACTTCATTTCTTCCGCTTGGAAATATCTCTATGGACCAGTTACAATTTCTTCCCCATGTTTCAACAGTGCTTGGTTGGCCATCTCTGGTTCTTCATACTGAACATAGGCTTCACCTGTTGTGGTAGCTACATTTGTGTGTCAACTTGGCTAGGCCTGGCTGAGTGGCTGGGCAGCTGGATGTAGTTATTCCCCATGGTAAGATCGGTAGTTAACTCTATGGCAGAATGTATTGGAGTAGCTGAGTTAGCTGCTTTAGGGATGTGGTCTACTTCCCATATATAAGAAGTAGTTTTGGGAATGGTCTCTAACTTATGGCATGCTTGAATCCTTCATGTAGATATGTCATTGTTCAGTAGCCTGCCATGCTCTGCCAACCTTGGGACTTACAATGGACTTGAAATAATGGCCTGTCATATGGTTTAGTAACATCGGATCTGTGCCATTTTATTTGTCGACCTTGGGCTTGGTAGCCTCAGAAGCCAGTAGCTGCCTGAGTGAAGAGATGCCTCTAGCTTCAGTGGGCTGAGAGCAAGAGGCAGAGCTGAAACCCAAAGTCAAGGGGCTTTCTTTCACACAGCCCCTAGAGCCTGGCACTTTGAACTTGCACTTCCAGCCTCCCAAACTGTAAGGGAATAAACTCCCATTTGTTCAAGTCATTCCATTTGTGGTATACGTTTATCAGAGTGGCACTAGGAACCAGACACTTGTTTTCCTTCTCCCTCTGTAGTCCATGGCAGAAGTAGTGTCTACTGTGTTTAGTCCTGCAAAGAAGGCTACAATGTCCTTCTCGTTGCAACTGTAAGGAAGTCCTCTCAAATGAACCACACCATCACTTACCAGGTGAAGATTTGACCTGCAGGCTCTTCATTAAGGCATCCACATCTTCATTGCTTATTTCATATACTTCTACACACTTTTGACCCATGTACATGCAGTGCTTTTCTAAGGTTTTCTGAATGTCCTGCTCTAACTGCATTTTAATTAAGGCATCACCTCTTCGTTTCTCATCACTATTTAAGAGGATATGTATTTCATTCCCACCATTGTGGATTCTGCAGTCTGAGAAAATTTAAGGACATCTTCCACAGTGCATGACCAAGGCAATCCTTGAGCTCGAATGAGAAAAACATCATCCACTTCCTTTCTTAACTTGGAAGGAGCAAGCTCATACTCAGGGAGTGGTGGAAGGTCTTCCAGGTAAGTAGTTTTGAACTCACTGCCCAACCAAACAAAGACTCGATTGGAGAACAAAACAAGGAGAAAACCCAAGGCCTGGGAGAGAGTCCCTTGTTCTGGGGCCCAACCAGAAGACAGGGCGGGAGGGGAGGCAGGTGTGCAGCATGTGCAGTGGATCCCTAGGTACGCCCATGGGGTGCAGGCCAGAATAAGTTTATTTTATGGTTCGTCTCTTAGGTGGTTACATACTATGGGGATAAAGCTTCAGTTTATTTCTTAATTCTACAAGAAAAAGCAGCCAGCAGTAATACGATTTTAGTTCTTCAATATAGTTTTTTTCTAATCTACGTAAAAATACTTATTGAGTAGAGAAAAGATCTACAAAACATAGGTAATTATAAAGAAATAAACATCATGAGTGTTCAGCCAGGGGGCAGTTTAAGCATAG
>NW_006922040.1:73841-109462 GCF_000298275.1 Orycteropus afer afer
GGTGCGGGATCGGGCAGTGTTTCGTTCTGCTGTGCATGGGGTCGCTATGAGTCGGAAACGACTCGACGGCACTTAACAACAACAACAACAAACATCATGTAATATCCAATCATTCCAAAATACGTTTTCCAACACATTGTTATCTTTTCTCATATGTATCATTTGTCTTTATTTTTTTCAAAATTTATATAATACTTGGTAAATAATATTCATCAATATTTTTTGTTTAATAGTTATGAAAATTTATTATTACGTTAAAATTTTATTTAAATATCTTTTAAATTACAGCATTAATTCCACAGTATATATTAATAATATTTTCTTTAAGCAATCCTATTATCCATAGTGCAAATAAATCATATTTTACACCCACTTAACTACTTTAGGATTTTCCCAACTTTCTATTAGTATAAATATTGTTGAAATTAATAAATGTTTTCACCCATAAAGATTTGAATGTGCCTGTGGATATTTCCATAGAACAGATAGTGAGATATATTGATTAAAAATGTCTCACCATTTTAGTGCATTTGCACAGGGAGAAAGGTAGGGAGGCAGGAATGCATAGGCAAGAAGGACACAGGGAAAGAGTAACCAAAGAGAGGAAGTGGGAGGTGAGCTTTTATATTTGGGAAGTATAACCAGTGTCACAAAACAAAATGTGTGTATGAACCATTGAATGTAAACTAAACTTGCTTTGTAAAATTTCACCCAAAACACAATAAAACATTAAAATAAAATAAAGTCTGACCATTTTAGTAGGTTTAATTTATTTTGCAAAGCTCTTCCCTGAAAAGTTGAGTATCCATCTCACTGGAATTTCATCTGTATGGGATATGATATTTTTAAAACTGTCAAAATATTACTTTAAATGTTGCTATTCATAAATATATAACTTAAGAAATTTAAACAGATAGCAGTAAATTGAGATAAAAAATTTTAAACCAAAATATTTACAGAATCAATTTACTGAGATTTCACAATGCATGCGCATAACACAACCTCAGGAAATCAGATGTTGATAAACTATAAAATATCTCAGTGATACAAAAATGGAGATAATTCAAACTGTATAGGTGAGTTTACAAAGAATTTTAGAATAGTATGCAAATCTATATGAGAAATAAAAATATATTTAAGCAAATTAGAATGAAAATATCAGAAAAGAAATAATACATTATAAAGTAGAATAATGATTTAAAGAAGAAATAATAAGCATCAATGTCCTAGGATAGTTTTGAAATTGTTTGCAGATCAGGAAGTGCATGATAGAAAAAGGAGAATGAACTGAAACTGAGAATAAGTCAATACTTGTAAATATGTAGATAAAAGAATACTAAGCAGGTTGCTCTGATCTTTAGGCTGCTGCAAATTTCTTTGATCATTGCCTTATCTCTTGTTTTTGCCTTTGTAAATACTTTTAAAGAGAAATCTTCAAGGTCAAGGAGGTGATAGATAATAAGTGAAAGTAATAGGCAGCCACAAAGAATAAACAGAGGGTTTAACTTCTTAAAGAACTCCTCCAGTGACAAGCAGATTTCATTACTCGAAAACAGCTATTTTCTATTTTCTACACTTCATAGGTTGTTAAAGGTTTTACAAATTATTTGAGATACCACATTTCTTCCAATGCTTTCAAAGTTTGCTGAGGTTGAGAAAATACTGCAGGTTTAATAAGTTAATCCTTTATCATATAACCCACCAAAATGAAACCCCCCATTAATTAGTTTGAGAATCATAGTGACTCTTTAAGACAGAATAGAATTGCCCCATATGATTTCTAAGGTTGTAAATCTTTAGAGAAGGAAACTACCTCATCTTTCTCCCAAAGAACAGTTGGTGGGTTCGAACTACCAACCTTTGGGTTAACAGCAAAAAGCTTTAACCACTATGCCACCAGAGAACTTCATATATATTCTAACTGTGATCCAAAATGTACCTTAAAACACTTCAGTAATAAAGCTAACATTTTTACATTTTAAGGTAGGCCAGTTATATTTGACACAATGGTTCTATCTAAGAAACATCATTATTATTATTCTCTTAAAAAAAGGCATTTGCATATATTCAGAAAGAATAAATAAATAGTATATTTGATGTAAGAAGAAATATCTAACTATAGTTTATGCTAAGTTTGTGTCCTTAGAATATAATCTTTCAACAGTATACTTGAAAGTATACTTTTCAGTTACTGCTTCAGCCTGGATTCTCCAAAAGCAATGTCTGAGACAGAGTTTTGGATGAGGTTGTTTATTTGGGAAAGGATCTCATATATTAGGAATAATGGGCAGGAGTATCTCGTGTAACTTCTAAGGAGACTAAAAAATGCATTTTAGACCTCTCTGTCTGAGGGACTAAAGAAATGGGTATGTATTGTACACCATTGGTCAAGCATGGGCCTATGGGCAAAAACTCATCCATATTACTAGTTTGTACATGCACGAGTAATATGTGAGTTCCCATGGACATCTCACACTGTAGCATTAGAGAAACCTTCATGCAGGAAGCAAGTGATGTCTGTCATGTGTCTGTAGTGAGGTACTTACTGGTTGCCTCTGTGTGAAGCTGGTTGAACTAAAATAGGCTTGGTTACCACAATTAGAGTAAGAGATGACATGGGGAGGATATGAACTAGGGCATAGCAAATGTATACACAAGTCCCATCCCTACAGCACTCAGATGTGTTAAAGCCCTTTGCCAAGTCTAAAGGATTATTTGAACAACTGAAATAGTCCTCGGGTTGTGCAGAAGATTAAGCATTTGACTGCTTAACTAAAAGGAGCAGTTGGCACCCACCCAGAGGCAACTTGGAAAAAAGACTAGGTGAGCTACTTCTGAAAGTCATAACTTTGAAAGTCCAGTGGAATGCAGTTCTGCGTTGCACAAATGCGGTCTTCATGAATCAAAATTGACTGGGTGGTAACTGGTTTTGTTTTTGGTATTTTAATGTTCCAGTGGTGTGACTTGTTTTCAACCAAAACTGATAATCATTATCTATCATCTTAAGCACTCATTCTAAATTTACCTCATTCTTAGCCATAATTTCACCTTGTCTAGGTTGCTTGCCTAGTGAGATTATCCATATCTTTAAACCCTGAAGAGTATGAATCTTGAGTTGAATTGCTTCATTTGTTCATGGTTATTTCAATTTTTGTTCCTAGTTATCAGTGAGCACAGAAGCACCAAAATATGTTCCTAGGAATCATATCTTTTCCAAATATACTCCTTACTGTCCTGCTATGTATGCTGCAGCTCCTCAAGGTAGTCATTCAATTAGTCTCCTAGTATAAAGACTATTTTATTCATTTATTCATTCATTTATTTATTTATTGCCTATTGATCATTTGGCATATCTAACTTAATAATAGATGTAGAATCAAGTTAGTGGAATCTTTACCATATACACTAATAGAAGGACCTCTTTTGCTCCCTAAAAACTGGGATTTCTATTCTGAAGCTAAGATTGTGGGAAAAGGAAGGAAATATACTAAAATGTGTCAATGGAAGTGATGAAACTAAGGACTAATAATGTATCACCTTCTTGATTTACGGACTTATGTATTCTAGTTATCGAGACATAGTCTCAACTTCTTGTTTTCATTCAGCATGTAAAACTCATTGTGGAGGAAAAGTCACTAGCTTCACAGGATCTTGGCCCTAAGCTGACAACTCAGTTGAATCTTTAAGAGGAAACAGCACATCTCCATTAGGTTGGCTCTGGTAGCGTAGTGCCTAAGGCACTTGACTGCTAACCAGAAGGCTGGCAGTTCAAACCCACCAGCCACTCCTCGGAAGGAAGGCTTGGCAATCTACTTCCATAGTGATACTGCCTCAGAAGACCAAGGAGGGTCACTATGAGTCAGGTCCTATTCAACGGCACATAGCAACAACATTAGGTTGGATATTCTGGGAGACAGATCTTATAATAAAAGTAAAAGATCCTGTTATTATTTTCCCATTATTGTACCTCCTTTACTATTAAATTAAAAAAAAAAAAAAAGTTAAGGGTTCCTTGCTCTAACTCACTACTGAGCAACATATAGTGTCAGTGGATAATGGTTCTGGAAGAGGCACTTTGGAAAGGAAAGACAAGTCCATAGTCCATAGCAGATGTTGAGTCTGGCAAAGACTCATCATTTTCATTCACCAAGATATTAAAGGTCAATTGTAGTCAAAGTGTGTCCAAAAGTAGATAACTAGTCTCTTTGAAGGAGGCTCTGAGTGGTGCAAACAGTGTCCTAGATTGGAAGCTGAAAAAGTGGTGCTTTGAGTCCACCCAAAGGCACTTTTGAAGAAAGGTCTGATGATCTCCTTCTGAAAAATCAGTCATAAAATGCCCTATCCTGGAGCACAAGAATTCTTTGATATACGTTGGATCACCATGAATCAGAATCAACTCAATGGCAATTGGTTCTGGTTTTACTCTTTTTGAGGAATGCCATCATAATGAAGTTTCAGTGTCATTTTCTGTTCCTGGTAAGTTAGGTATTCGGAAGTGGTAGTAGCTTGATCAAATTCAATGAGAAAGAACCCTGCTGTGGTGTCCATGCATAGTCTCTTTACTTTCATCCATGGCCCATTTCTCTAAGATTTTATTGTAAGACATAAAAATCTGCACACTTCGTGAATGAGCAAGTTTACTGCCTGTAACACTGCCTGCCTGCTATGTAGTGTTCCATTCACCACTGTCCTTTAGAGTCACTCTTGAATGGGATTATAGTACAGCAATGATCAATTTGTGGCCAGCACCAGTGCAAATTTATCTGTAAAATAGGTCTTATTCTTTTCTTTCTCGGTCAGTTAGTTCTAGGGAACTTCTCCAAAAGGTCAAGTGTATGTCAAAGGTAGCTGAAATGAGATCTTGGCCTTCTCTGTTTTGTAATTTACTAGTGTCTTCTAGATCTGCTCAGGCATGATTTTGAATGTATCATTTCCTCTACCCAGTTGAATGCTGCCTGCTATGTGACATGATGGGCAGCTCTAATCCATAGGCCCTTTGTATCCCATGATCCGGTCTTAAGTCTCTTTTAGGGTCCAGTAGCACTACCAAAGCTATTTTTCAAGACGGTACCTCTATGCTACAGAAAATATCGTTTTGCTTCAAAATATTCAGTCTGTGCTGTGGCATTTCTATTCTGGCTTTAGAGATTTGCACAGCATTCTTGTTTAACATGAATGTTTCTAGCATCATCAGATCTGTTAGTCATATGACCTGGATGCCAGGACATCTTGTACCCAGTCTATATTTGCTGCAGTATCTTCTCTTGTTCTATACATTATGCAAAAGTTATAACCATATAGGTTATTTAATATAGGTCAAAACTGAATTTCCAAGTACAGGATAAACTTCTTCTAAATTGAAAAAAAAGTTCCATCAAGTACTGTACTCCTTTCTTAATGATTGTTGTTGTTAGGTGCCAATGGGTCAGTTCTGACTCACAGAGACCTTATGCAGCAGAATGAAACACTGCCCACTCCTGTACCATCCTCACGGTTGCTTTTACTTTTGAGTTTATGGTTGCAGCCACTGTGTCAATCCATCTCATTGAAGGTTTTCCTCTTTTTCATTGACCCTCTACTTAATGACAGGGGGTGCAAAGTGCATCATTGTGTCTATATCTTAAACAGATTGTCCTGGCATTCTCCAAACCACCGGACTCTTATAAACTTGGGAATTGGGCAGGCCCCTGAATCTTCATGCTGTTTATCTTATACCTTTGGGGAATTTTCTTTTTTACCAGATTACTTACTACTCACCAGCTCCAATGAGCATTATTTCACATTATAATGGACTACTAAGGTGTTCTGCAGAATATCAAGAGTTCCTTGTAAAATAGGCTGTTCCTGAGGACAGAGAGCACAATAGTGAACACAGTCTTGAGGAAAGAGCATGATTATGTACTGCTATCTCATATATGTAAAAGAAAACCACTTTCCACATTGTTTAGTGATAGGATTAAAAAGAATGCATATCAATAGCCACATACAAAGTGTCAGAGGCTATGTCAATATGTTTTAGTAAATGACTATGTCCTGCACAAAAACAACTGTGTATATGATCAACTAACTAATGTACTCAAGATCTGCAAAATGATTTTGATTTGGTAAGTGGGGGAAGGTTTATGATTTTGTAATATGGTGATTAACCTCAGCCTTCTGATTGCTAGAGCCTGATTGTATTTTTCATAGGTTCATAGAACCAAGTAACATCAAAATTAGGTGTTTATTTATTTTGGTTTGTGAGACTCCGTATTCTATTAGCCATTGTGAGGAAAATCAAATCCATTTCTCACACAAACTGAGTGGATCAATGCAGTCTATTCTACTCTGTTTCCCTTTGTTTTACTTCTATTCTGACACAAGCTACACATGCATATCTTCTTCCTCTGACTCTAATCACCTGGAGCTAGATCAGATGTCACAAGTTAAAGGAGTGTTGTTCTCCAGACTACTTAAGACCGTTGTTGTTGTTATGTGCCATCAAGTCGGACCTGACTCATAGCGACCCCTCCTTGGGTTTCCAAGGCAGTATTACACGGAAGTGGATTGCCTAACCTTCCTTCCAAGGAGTAGCTGGTAGGTTTGAACTGCCAGCTTTCTGGTTAGCAGTCAAGTGCCTTAGACACTACGCTACCAGAGATCCCACTTAAGACCTTATTAGGCCAGCTTAAATCTGAGAGTGCCCATAGCACTCTCACTTCTAACATGCTGGCTACAAAGTTGGGAGTTCCCTCTATCTCTTCATGGTATCAGCCATAAGTTCAAGGTTCCCTAGGGCTCCTCCTCACTTCTGACCTGATCTCTTCACTCCTTCAGTTTACATAATTTGCTGGAACAACTTACAGAACTCATGAAGAACATTATACTTAAGATTACTAATGTAAAGCTTCCATGTCCCCAACAATGCCCCATCCACACATGTCCACCAATGTCTATTACCAACTGTGAAGGTCATGGAGCTTCTGTGCCCAGAACCTTTATTAGGTGGGGCTTCATTACATAGGCATGAGAATCACTGATATCACTTAGTGATCTTTCCAGCCTGCCCAGTCTCCACCTGAGTCACTTCATTAGCATAGTAGGTGTGTTCTGGAGGCCTTAAAAAAAAAAAAAAATCACTTCAATCACTGCAGAATATTCAAGGTTTTAGAAGTTATCTGTCAGGAACAAAGAGCAAATACCAAATTTTTCGAGTAAAGTTAATTTTAAACCCCACACCATCCATCACCACAAATCTCTGCACATCCAGGCTCACAGCCACACTCTAAACTTGATCTGATGTTTAAGAATTGGATCTGGCCTCTGCTTTTTAGGAAACCTATTATTCTTATAGATACTAGTGAATTCATAGGGAGCACCTTCTACTGTTACTCCCTGCCTGCAGAGGACATGCTCAATTAGATTGTCAAAGAAGCCAGTGTCTCTATCACTGAGACAGGCAGGCTCAGGCTACAATTTGTAACTTTCCACCATTCACTCAATCTCACACAAATGCTGATGCATTCCTGTCTGACTGCCTGAAAAGTCCCAGACTAAAGCAGTTCTAATGAAGTTGATTACCATTTTGGTGCACTAAAGCAATCTTTTCATCATTAAGCATCTAATACATATTAACTTCGCCACCCAAGGTGAAGGAGTTACAGCTGCCAATTTTAAATATGTGATGTATGACAGCCCGTATTTGTCTAACTATGCCTTCATGGTATGTATACCCATGATTGCTGATGTAATTGTATGCATTTCCTTGTTGTAAACTGTAGAATGGAACACTGTAGTCCTCCTGTTCTTCAGGAAGTCTTGGTGGCACAAAGTCTTCACTGTTCCTTTCATTGGCCAATAAAATAAATCTGCCTTTCAACTCCCAAACTTGATCTATTATTGTCTTTTGACCTGACAGAGTCACACACAGTACTACCCAGAATTCCTGGCAGCATTTTATGGTGAGCCAGTCAGCAGTCATTTCTTGGTATCAGAAGTGAACTGATAGAAGATCGACCTGAAAGTCAAGCATATAACAGGAGACTTCTCCAGGGGACAGACAGCTTATCCTTAAGGCTGGGTTGCATCAGATCCTATGATGACTCCTCTTAGGGAGGTGAAATGCAGTTGGTGTTCCCCTGGGAAGGAGGACATTCATTCCTCAGTGACTAAAAAGTTTAAATAAGACAACATAGCCTGCTATAATGGTGTTTCTGTATTTCTGTGTTTTGTAGTAACCATTTGTTTGGTCACATAGAGGCTGTTTTAAACCTTTGTTTAAAGCTCGGCTGGTATTAGAAAAATTACACCTATGGCTTTAAGAAGGGAGCTCTGGTGGCATAGTGCCTAAGGCATTTGACTGCTAACCAGAGGCTGGTGGTTCAAACCAACCAGCCACTCCTCGAAAGGAAGACTGGGCAATCTACTTCCATAGAGATACTGCCTCAGAAACCCAAGAATGGGTCGTTATGAGTTGAAAACAACTCAATGGCTGTGAGTTTGTTTTTTTGGTTTTAGGGCTTTAAGATAATTGTTCTCTTGTGTCTGAAGGTAAAATCATTTGTATCCATAATTATCATGGGTAAATGCTGACAACATTCCTGAATGATCACCTGTATGGTTTATTTTGTAAGCATAATCTTAGTTTGGATCTGTTCTTATGAAGAAAAAGAAAATGGTCTTTTTATGCAACACAGCATGGTCACAATACAGGCTGGAGCATGAAGAATGATGGCCTCAAAAGGGAAATTTATAATACTATAATTCTATAATACTATAATTCAGCTAGATTTGTTTTGCACTAGATTGAGCAAGTGGAATGAAACATTTTATGTGGAAGCTTTCATGATGTTATACAAGATAAAGATATTCAAGAAAAATGTAAAATACATGTTCAAAATGTAAGAAATACTTCTGAGGGCAAGACCAAGCTCCCAGTCCTCCAGCATCTAGAAGGAGACCTTTTTGACCTTTTGGGTCCCCCTCAGACTCCTCCTCTGAATCCTTCAGCTCAACCTGAGCTACAGTGTTCTTCAGGTAGTCTATCCCTGTCCATGCTGCCTATTCTGTCATTGTTGCATACACAGAGTGTAATGGAGTATCAGCAATCCAATTTAGCTTCAGTCAGGACATGCAGCCATGAACAGAATCATCAGGTAGGACTTCACCTGCTGTGATAAATGCCAATGAGAGTAGACACAGGCAAAGTTTGGGTCTATATCCTGTTCTCTATCAGTGATTTATATAACTGGAAAAATAATACTTCCAGATATAAAGAAGATATTAAGCCCATGCATGATCATGCATGATATCTTCACATCTATCATACTCATAGCCCTAAGTGGGGAGACTGCAATGCTTTACTAAACACTCTGCTAGTCCTGGAGGAGAGAAGAATGGTTTTGGACAAAATTCACAAAGTGACCACCCAAGCCCAAAATCCAATTGCAGCTGAAGATTTTCCCTCGTTGACCAAAATGAGGACCCAAGAGCACAGAAAGCATGGACCCTCCCAGGGTACAATAGAAATTGTCTATTAATTGGGTTTGAAAACAGGGTACCAAAGCAAAAGAATCTTAATAAAGTTTATGAAATCAAACAGAAACCAGAGGAAGATTCTTCTGCCTTTTTCTAAAGAATTTTACTGTTTTTAGAAAATACATTAATTTAAATCTAGAATCACCTGATAAGCTGATTCTAATGCTATCTTTATAGGGTAAACTGCCCAGATATCAGAAAGAAATTACAGAAAGTTGAAGGCAGCATTGTTGTTGTTGTTGTTCGATGCTGTTAGGTTGTCTCTGACTCATAGTGTTCCTATACACAGCAGAATGAAACACTGCCCAGTCCTGTGCCAGCCTCATGATGCTTGATATCACTGAGCTCATCTTTGCAGCCACTGTGTCAATCCATCTTGTTGAGAACCTTCCCCTTTTTCGTTGACCCTCCACTTTACCAAGCATGATATCTTTCTCCAGGGAATAGTTCTTTCTGACAACATGACCAAAGTAGGTGAGACAAAGTCTGGCCATTCTGTCTTCCAAGGAGCATTCTGGCTGAATCTCTTCCAGGACAGATTTGTTAGTCTTTTTAGCAGACTATGGTGCTCTTAGCATTCTTCTCCAGTGCCACAAGTGAAAAGCATGAACTCTTCTTCGGTATTCCTTATTAATTGTCCAAGTCTCACATGCATAAGAGGTGATTGAAAATATCATGGCTTGGGTTAGGTGCAATTTTGTCTTGAAAGAGATATCTTTGCTCTTCATCACTTGAAAGAGATCTTTTACAGCAGATTTGCATGATGCAATACATCGTCTGATGTCTTGACTGTTGCTTCCATTGGTGTTGATTTTATCACCAAATAATATGAAATCCTTGACAACTTCAATCTTTTCTCCATTTATTGTGAATCTGTTTATTGGACCAGTTGTGAGGATTTTTGTTTTCTTTATACTGAAGTATAATTCATACTGCAGACTATAGGCTTTAATCTTCATCAGAAAGTGCTTCAAGTTTTCCTCACTTTCAGCGAGCAAAGTTGTGTCATCTGAATATCGTGGGTTGTTCATGACTCTTCTTCCAATCCTGATGCCACGTTCTTCTTTATATAATCAAACTTTTCAGATTATTTGCTCAGCATACAAGTTTAATAAGTATGCTTAAAGGATACAACCTTGACACCTTCCGTTCTTGATTTTGAACTATGCAGTATCCCCTTGTTCTGTTTGAACAACAACCTCTTGATCTATATACAGGTTCCTCATGAGTACAATCAAGCATTCTGGAATTCTTTTCTTCTCAATGTTATCCATAATTTGTTATGATCCACACAATCAAATGCTTTTGCATAATCAATAAAACACAAAGTAAACGTCTTTCTGGTATTCTTTGCTTTCGGCTAAGATCCATCTGACATCAGGAATGATATCCCTCATTCCACATCCTCTTCTGAATCCAGCATGCACTTCTGGAAGCTCTCTGTCAATATATTGCTGCAACCATTTTTTATTTATCTTCAGTAAGAATTCACTTGAACGTGATATTAATATTATTGCTTGATAATTTCCACATTATGTGGGATCACCTTTCTTTGGAATGGGTACAAATATGGATCTCTTCTTGTCAGTTGTCCAGGTACCTGTGTCCAAATCTGTTGGCATAGCTGAGTGAGCACCTCCAGTGGGGCATCCATTTATTGAAACATCTCAATGGATATGCTGTAAATTCCTTGAGCCTTGTTCTTCACAAGTTCCTTCAGTGCAGATTTGTCTTTTTCCTTCAATACCATTGGTTCTTGAGCATATGCCACCTCCTGAAATGGATGAACATTGACCAGGTCTTTTTGTTACAATGACTCTGTATATTCCTTCAATCTTCTTTTAGTCTTTCCTGTATCATTCAATATTTTGCCCATTGAATCTTTCAATATTGCAACTCGAGGCTTAAATTTTTTCCTCAGTTCTTTCAGCTTCAGAAATGCTTAGCATGTTCTTCCCCTTTGATTTTCTAACTCCAGATCTTGGCACATATTATTATAATAATTGGCTTTGTCTTCTTAAGCTGCTATTTGAAATCTTCTGTTCAGCTCTTTTATCTTGTCATTTCTTTCATTTGCTTTAACTACTCTTCACTTTAGGGAAAGTTTCAGAGTCTCTTCTGACATCTAATTTGGTCTTTTCTTTTTTTCTTATCTTTTTAATGACCTCTCACTTTCTTCATGGATGATATTTGTTCTTGATGTCAACCCACAATTCCTCTGGTTTTCTGTTATTGGTGTTCAATGCATCAAATCTATTCTTTAAATGGTCTCTAATGCCTAAGGCACTTGACTGCTAACCAGAAGGCTGGCAATTCAAACCCACAAACAACTCCTTGGAAGGAAGGTTGAACAACCTATTTCCATGGTGATACTGCCTCAGCAACCCAAGGAGAGGTTGCTATGTGTCAGGGATGACTCGACAGCACATAACGACAACAACAACAACAACAAATTTAGGAGGGGTATTTTCAAGGTCATATTTTGGCCTTTGTGGGCTTGTTTTAATTGTCTTCAACTTCAACTTGAGTGTGCATGTGAGCAGTTTATTGTTCACCAATCAGCCCCTGGCCTTGTTTTGGCTGAAGATATTGAACTTCTCCACCCCTCTTGCCATGGATGTAGTCAATCTGATTCTTGTGCATTCCATTTGGTGAAGTCCACATGTATAATCATTGTTTCTATTGTTGAAAAAGTTTTTGCAGTGAAAAAGTCATTGGTCTTGCAATATTCTATCATATTATCTCCAGCATAATTTCTATCACCAAGGCCATATTTTCCAATTACCAGTAACTCTTCTTTGCTTCCAACTTTTGCATTCCAGTCAACAGTGATAATCAACACATCTTGATTGCATGTTTGGTCAACTTCAGACTGCAAAAGTAGGTAGAAATCTTTAATTTATTCATCTCTGGCTTTGGTGGTTGGTGCATAAATTTGAATAATAGTAGTACTAATTGGTCTTCCTCGTAGGTGTATGGATATTATTGTATCACTGACAGTGTTTTACTTCAGGACAGATCTTGAAACATCCTTTGTGATGATGAATGCCATGCCATTCCTCTTCAATTTGTCATTCCTGGCATAGTAGATCATATGGTTGTCGGATTCAAAAGGCCAAAACCAGTCCATTTCAGCTCACTAATGCTAGGATATTGATTTTTATGCATTCCATTTCCTTTTTGACAACTTCCAATTTTTCTAGATTCACACTTCGTGCATTCCATTTTTGAATTATTAATGGATGTTTTCATCTGTGTCTACACATTTTGAGTTGTGACACATCAGCCACTGGAGGTCCCAAAAACTTTACTCTATCCATATCATTAAGGTTGTCTCTACTCTGAGGAGTCAGCTCTTCCCCAGTCAAAGTTTGAGTGCCTTCTGACGTGATGAGCTCATCTTCCAGCACTATATTGGACAATGTTTCAGGGTTATTCATAAAGTTTTCTAGTAATATATCAGACAGTGTTTCAGTGCTAGTCATAAAGTTTTCACTGTCCAGTTGTTTGAGAAGTGGATGGTCTCTTCTTCTGAGTCTGTGTTAGCCTGGAAACTATGCTGAAACCTGTCCACCATGGGTAACCCTGCTGGCATTTTTCAACACCAGGGGCATAGGCTCCATCCTCACAGCAACACATAAGCCACCACAGGATGATAAACTGACAGAGGAGTTCATCTACCTTAGTTGTTACCAACCCCTCTGCACCTGCCTACTATGGGCCACGACCTTAAAATAGAACTGCTCCCAGGAGAAAAGGCAGCATAGCTATGAAAATTTCACAACTAGTAGAGATTGCCTTCATGGTGTATTCAGGGAGGGAAAAAGAGAAAGAAAAGCTCTTTGAAAAGAGAGAAACCCAGTCAGCTTACCTGTTGTTTAGTGAGTGCTCCCAAAAGATCTCGGATTTAAAAGCACAGGAATCTGAAAAAGCTCTGGCAGCCATTCAGGCCAAGAATCAGCCTGAAGGCAACCAAAGGCTAGTCCTCCACCTAACTCTGGTTACAGTCAATGGGGAGGGAAAGTCCATCAAGTTTGTAATAGACACTGGAGCCATTTATTCAGTTTCAATGCCAAAATGAGCCTACCATTGTGACAAAACAACTACTGTTGTAGGAATGTCAGGCAAGGAAACCTCTCAACTTTTCCTAGAGTTTTATCATGTTTCCTCCAAGGAAGAACTCTTATTCATTCCTTTCTTTACATGCAGACTGTCTAGGAATGTCAGGCAAGGAAACCTCTCAACTTTTCCTAGAGTTTTATCATGTTTCCTCCAAGGAAGAACTCTTATTCATTCCTTTCTTTACATGCAGACTGTCTAGTTTCTCTGTTGGAAAGAGATTTGTTTGGAAAATTGTAGGCAGAAATATATTTTTAGCATGGCCAAATGCATGTTGAGGTATCCACAGATTAAGGGTGGCAAGTACAGTATCAGGTGGAAAGTTGAATATAACAAAATATTAAACTACGTTATGCCACAGCACGGACAAGAGAAGTTCCACATCGAGCTAGAAATGCCACACTAGTTGAGATTCAGCTCCTACCTGGCATTGTTCCTTCCTAGCTTAAACTGTACCCTCCCCTGCAGAAGCCAAAGTGGCTGCTGGTAAATTAACTCATAACCATTTGCAGTTTGGACTTTCAAGGCCATGTCAACCACTCAGCACCCATATTCTACCTGTTAAAAATAAGCCAGAGCTTATCATTTTGTGGGGGATGTCTGAGCAGTTAATCAAGTAACAGTAACTGTTCATCCAGTGGTGCTAAGCCTCTATACTGCACTGTCTAATCTGTCTCCAGCACCTAGGTAGTTTTTAGGGCTAGACTTAAAGGATGCTTCCTTTTGCATTCTACGTGAAGAGACAAGCCAATAAATCTTTTCTATTGAATGGGAACAACCCCAAACCATACAGAAACAAGTCACTGGATTATTTTGCCTTAAGTTTTCAAAAACTCATCCACCCTATTTTGGTTCACCTTAGCTGAACCTAACCCTGACCAATGGCATGCTATTGGAATATGTAGATGACCTGCTAATTGCCAGCAAGGATGAATTTAGCTCTGACAGAAATACAGCTGAAATCCTCAATTTTCCAAGAAAAGCTGGTTATAAAGTATCTGAAGAAAAGGCACAAATTACTGTTCAGAAGGTGGTCTATCTCAGGTTCCTCATCAGGCCAAGGGAGAAAAATCTACTGACAGAAAGAAAACAAGCCATCTGGCAGCTGGTAGCCCCTACTTTCTGGAAGCAACTTAGAGGCTTCTTAGGGATGGTGGGATTCTACTGAATTTGGGTTCCAAATTTTGGGCTGTTAGCCAACCTGCTGTATCAAGCCCTCAAGGGAATGCAACTGACACCTTTCTATGGTCAGGTACAGAAGAATAGACCTTTAAAACAATAAAGAAGTCCTTGCTAGAAGCCCCAGCTCTAAGTCTTCCTGATATGCACAAGCCTTTTGATCTGTCTGTACATGAGACAGTCGGCATTACATCTGGGATTCTTACACAAACTTTAGACTCTTGGCACTGGTTGGTGGCCTACTTCTCTAAGAAGTTGGGGTCTGTTACATCTGAATGGCCAGCCTTTTTGAAAACAATGGCTGCTATTGCGCTCCTCATTAAAGAAGCTGAGAAGTTAACTCTGGGACAAATTCTCCAAGTGTCTGTCCCACACAAAGTCATCAAAATTCTGGAATGAAGACGTGCTCCCTGACTGTCAACCAGCAGAATTATACAATATCCAACAGCTCTTCTGGACAACCCAGCAGTCCAATTTCAAGAGCCTATCTGCTTAAATCCAACTACCATGGTGCCCATTCTGTTACACACCAGTCCCATTCATGACTGCACGCAAACTTTAAACCTTGTCTTTGCCAGCTGGGCTAACATGCAAGACCAGCTACTAGACAACATAGACCTTGAGTTCTACATCAATGGAAGTAGCTTTGTGGGAAATGAAGAGCAAAAAGTAAGATATGTGATGATCACCCTAGACATATTTCTAGAGTCTAAGGCTCTCCCTCAGGGCACATCAGCACAAAAGGCTGAGTTTATGGCCATGATCCAGGCATTAAGTTTGGCAAAAGACAAAGTGGTCAATATACAAATAGCTTTCAAGTATGTTTTGGGGGTATTACATGTGCATGGAATTTTGTGGAAAGAAACTCTGTTTCTCTATGTTTTATGGACTGTTAAACTCTTTAGAACAGGAAATAAAATTCGGTTCTACTCCCAAAAGTGATAGTAGTTATGCACTGCAAAGTATTCAAAAAATGAGACAGCAATGTAGCTAAAAGAAACCGAAAAGCAGATTAGGCTGCAAATAGGGCAATCAAGATACAAATACCTAATATAATTGCTCCTTCAATTCCTCAGCTAACACTGTCCATGTCTGGACAACAACTCTGCTATATGGAAAAAGATTTATGTGCTGTACAACAGTAAGGTACAACTGAACACCAGGCTGGATGGTACTACATTTTGGAAGGAAAAATCTTTCTTACTTAAACTCTCAAAGTCTGTCCTTCAGGACCAGATTTACTGTATGACTGGACTAAAAGATACTTAATAATAAGATATGGAATTTACTCTGCTAAAGACTCTGCAAGGAGCTCTGCTGGCACAATGCTTAAGGCATTTGACTGGAAACCAGAAAATGGCAGTTCAAACTTACCAACTACTCCATGGAAAGAAGATAGGACAATCTACTTCCATAAATATTTACTACCTCCAAAGCCCAGTGGGGGTTGTTATGAGTTGGAATTGACTCAATAGCAACATTTTTTTTTTTTTTTTTTAGTAAACTCTGTAGTCCATCAATGAATAATGTGTGCTAAAAATAATACAAAAACCATTGTTGATGTCCCTCTAGAAATCCAGAGAAAAAACACCCAACCTGGGAAAGATTAGCAGGTTGACTTCACAGAGATGTTACAAGCACCAAACAATTTTATATATATCTTCTTGTGTTTATTGACACCTTTATCAATTGAGTTGAAGCCTTTCTATGTCTGACAGAAAATGCTTCCAAAGTTGTTAAAGGAGATATCCAATAAATAAGCCCAAGATCGGATTGACTGCCTCCACTGGAAGTGATAATGGACCACAGTTTATCATCACAATAATTCAGGAATTGGCTTTACATCTCAGCATCAACTGGAAGTTTCATGCAGCTTGGAGACCTCAGTCTAGTGGGAAAATTGAAAAAGCTAATCAACCTTTAAAAGATACATAGCTAAGATCTGTCAGTAAATCAAATTAGCATGGACTAAAGTGCTAAATTATAAATCAACTCCTTTGATCTGCTATATGGGTGTCCCCTGTATCTAACACAAACTCTAATAAAGCAGATGCCTTTGGTGCACGATATGCAAGCTATACATATTAAAAAAAAAAAAAAAAAAAAAAAAAACACTTGCAGTCTCTGTTGGTTGTATTGTCTTCTCTCCACAGGCACACTCACCTCCAAGATTACTTTCCCCTGAAATACCACTGTTCTCTTATCCTGCTTGGAAATTGGGTCCTTGTCAAATCACGGAAATCAGAACTTTTACAGGAGAAATGTGTAGACCATTTGTGGTGCTTCTTGCAACTCCCACTCTGGTCAAGATCAATAGTCTTAGCTCCTGGATTCATTGCACCAGGATCAAAAATCCCATCCACCAGATCTCTAAGGGCAAAGTCAACTAAAAGGTTAAAACTGTACTTGCACCCCTGTGTAAGATATTAAGTATCTGTTTCCCTCCTACTAACCTCATTCACACAGCTGAAATTTTAGGTGTAATTTTTTATTTTTCTGACTATAACTTTTATATTAGCTTTCAATTTTGCTATTTCTGTAACAAGATATACATGTTTATTGGTATTATTAAGTAAGATGCCTTTTATTACTATTACTTTTACTACTTTATTTTTTTGTTTGGCTGATCAGTTGCTTTTTTAAAGTTAATGGAAATCTTTGGGAAGACATGGAATTAACTAATTAATTAATTAATTGTGGGAAGACAATTAAACCCTGCTTAATTTTGGCCCATTTTAGCCACTAGAGGAGGTTTTCTATCTATAGGTCACTCAATGCCTTTGTTGTCTATATTCATTTCCAAATCTCCCCTGTTGTTTCCCCAGTTATAAATTACATTCATGTCCCTAATGCTATTGTCCAGAAAAGAGCTCTCTTGGCCTCTAATAGTTTGCATGCTGTAACCTCTTCTCCGTGTTTTAACATGTCTTTAACATCAGCTGATAATGCCTTTGACTCTTTAACAAAATTATTCAGTAATTTTACTTGTGGAAAAAATATAGAATGTACAATCCTGAAATATATCCTCTAAAGAAATATATAGGCTGCAATTTGTCTCATGTAAAATCTTGGCTAACTCAGGCCAAATTTAGTATTCTACCACCCACCAGCCACTCCTCGGAAGGAAGGTTGGGCAATCCTACTTCCGTAGCGATACTGCCTCGGAAACCCAAGGAGGGGTCGCTATGAGTCGGGTTTGACTCGACGGCACATAACAACAACAACAACAACCACCCAAAGATAGAAACCAACAATTTTATCTACATCCATAAATTATGTATTTGTTTGTGGAATAGGCAAACACTCCAAGGCCTTGGCATTCATATGCTTGAATAGATGGCAAGCTACTGGTCAATGTACCTTACATTTCTCAGAAGTCCTGATAGTTCTAGCTTCTTACGCTAATTTATCTGAGCTTGTGACATCTGTAACAACTAATACCCAAACTAAGCACAATAACACCCATTAAATCCAATCACCCTTAAAACAACTGGAATGAGTTTTAACTCAGTAATAGAAAAATTTGGTTTATGATAGTATTTCCTTATATGTGGAGAGCCCTAAGTCTTAAAGGACTGTTGGGACATGGTGAGTGACTAATTGAGTGACGGCTCCCAGAAATAGGTTGATACTTTTAAGTGTCCCCATAAGGACTGATGGGCCCTAAGTCTTGTGGGTTGATGCTGTTAAGTGTCCCTGAAGGTTGAGCCCTGCTCTTAGAATACCATCAGCCATTTTCTCCCTTGTGTTGTTCAGAGAAACAGCAGGTGCAAAAGAGGCATAACCTTTGATTGAACCCAGAATATGCGGAAGCCAATCTAAACTAGTTGCTAGGGAACATAGGTTTCTAGGGAACATAGTTACATAGAAGAATGAGTATAGAATTTAAGAGGTTATGGTGACCTGAGTTGTGGTGACTTGAATTATGGGAACAGGAATGTTAGTTTAAATTTCATATACCAATTGTGTATGCATGTACTTTTCCCAATATTGATTAACTTGTGATTGATTGTATGACATATGAATTGTGCTCTTTTCCCATGTTAAACTTGTATATAAGTTTGAGAATAATCATAATAAAATGGGCACTGCTTTGCAATGGCTCTGAGTGTCCCTCCCGTTCCCATCCTTTAACTTTTCTCTCATTTTTAACTCATTCTTTTACCCCCTGTTCTAGAATTGTCACGCAGGCTGCGACACTTATATCTTCTAGAATTGGAGATAAGCTTATGGAGCTAGCAATACAAAACCTTTGCAACACCATCCAAATTCTGGCCCAAGGAACTGAAGGAAATTTGTAAGCCATCCAAAGGTTCCTCAGTTCTTTAGCAGGAGTAGTCTTAGATCATCACAAGGGTTTAGAATTTATCCTAGCCAGGCAAGGAGGAGTCTGTGTGGTTGCCAACATATCCTGTTGTGTCTGGATAAACACCACTGAATGAGTAGAACAACTTTCAGGTTGCAACTGGACCACACCAGAGGAGCAGTATGACAACACTAACTGGTTATGGTCATTTTTTCCCCTCATTTTTGGTGCTTTTGGCCACTAGTTAGTCTATTAGTTACACTGTTTCTTATACTTATGGCTCTACTATGTATTTTAAAGTGCTTAACTAAGTTTAGAACCAACTGACTCCAACCTGCTAGCATGATTGTTCTCCATACCAAACCAAACTCACTGCCATCGAGTAGGATCTGACTCATAGCGACCCCTCCTTGGGTTTCCGAGGCAATATCTCTATGGAAGTAGAGTCCCCAATCTTGTCTCATAATGAATCTCATAAAACGTTGGTTATCTCAGAAACCCTTAACTCTAATACCCAACTGAGACTTACTACAGCACAATGATTTAGAAAGAACAATGATAATAAGTAATGAGTGTTCAAAGAAATGGAAGCATTGACACAGGCAGGCTCAGGCTACAGCTTGGTAAATTTCCACTGCTCACTCAGTCTCTTGCAAATACTGATGCATATCTGCCTGACTGCCTGAACAGACCCAGACCAAAGCAGTTCTAAAGAGCTCTGATGGTGCTGTGGTTAGCATTGGGCTGCTAACTAAAAGTTTGGCAGTTCAAACCCACCGGATACGCTATGGGTCAAAGTTAAGGCAGTCTGCTTCCATAAAGATTTATAGCCTTGGAAACTCTGGGGGTTGCTGTGAGGTGGCAGTGTTGGTTTTTTTTTTTTTTTTTTTAAGCAGTTCTAATCAGTTTGGTCACCATCTTGGTGTACTAAAGCAATCTTTGCTTCATTAAGTGCCTCACACATATTAACCTCTCTGCACAGGGCATAATGAGCTATAGCCTCCATTTTTAAACATGTGATGCTTGACAGCCCATGTTTGTCTCCCTGCTCCTGTCTATGTGTAATGTGTATATCCATGATTGCTGATGTAATCGTATGTATTTCCTTGCTGTAAACTGTATAAAGGACCATTGCTATCCCCTGTTCTTCACGCAGTCTTGGCAGCATGTAGCCCTGGCTGTTCCTTTCCTTGGTCAGTCAAATAAATCTGCCTTTCAACTTCCTAAACTTAATTTCTTTCTCTTGGTCTGATGGAGTCACACAGAGCAGGACTTGGAGTTCCTGGCATCAGCATTAGTACATTTCTTACTATCTTTGTGAAGATATGGCCTCTGGGTTTTCCTAGTGAGTATCTCACAGTAAATTCACTTTAATATTTTTATTTTTATGAGTATCCTGGTCTCTTTATCAATGTCATTCCAAGGAAGTTTTATCATATTTGTAACATTTAATATAGACCCATCATTGTGTCTAAGCTTTAAGAAGCCAACTCAGCAGTGTATTAGGACAAAGTCCCGTTACTAGGACACTGAACTCTGAGTCACAGGCTTCCAAATCAATAGATTTTCCTCTATTCAGTTTATATTCTGCCTTATCCCTTCCTTCCATACAAACCATATGCCATGTGACCCCCAGGTAGTCTGAAATTTTCCCTCCCCTTCCCTCCCATCCCCGGTAACCAACAAAGTGAATTTCTTTCCCTGAGTAAACCTTTCCTTGACTTCCTACAATAATCTCAAACCAAACTCATTGCTGTTGAATTGGATTCAACTCATAGTGACCCCTAATGGGCTTATACAATGTTTGTCCTTCTGTGATTGACTTATTTCACTCACCATAATGTCCTCCAAATTCATCCATGTTGTTAGATGATTTGTAGATTCTTCTTTATTCTTTAATGTTGTATAGTATTCCATTGTGTGAATGTACCCTAGTTTGGTTATCCATTCATCTGTTGATGGGCATTTAGGTTGTTTCCATCTCTTTGCTATAGTGAATTGTGCTGCAATGAGCATGGGTGTGCATATGTCTGTTCATAACCTGTCTCTCACCTCTTTAGGGTATATTCCTAGTAATGGAATTGCTGGATCAAATGGTATTTCTATTTTCAGTTTTTTAAGGAAACACCACACAATTTTCCATAATGGTTATACCATTTTGCAGTCCCATCAGCAGTGTATGAGAGTTCCAATCTCTCCCCAACTTCTTCAGCATTTGTTGTTTTCTGTCTTGTTGAACTTGGCTATTATTACTGGGGTAAGATGATATCTCATTTTTGTTTTGATTTACATTTCTTTAATGGCTAATGATCATGAGCATATCCTCAAGTGTTTTTTGGCGGCCAGTGTATCTTCTTTAGTGAAGTATCTGTTCATGTTCGTTGCCCATTTTTAAATTGGGTTGTTTTTCTTTCTGGTGTTGAGGTGTTGAAGTTTTCTGTAAATTTTGGAGATAAGTCCCTTGTCAGATATGTAATAGCCAAATATATATATATATATATATATTCACAATCTGTAGGTTCTTTTTTACCCTTCTAGAGAAGTCTTTCATTGCAAATAAGAATTTAATTTTTAAAAGGTCCCAGTCCTCTAGCTTCTCTTCCACTGCCTGTGCATTTTGTGTTATGCTTAATAGTCTATATATGACATAGGTTAGGGCCCCTTGATTTGCCCCTATTTTATCTTTGATGAACTTTATAGTTTTGGGTTTTACATTTAAGTCTTTGATCCAATTTGTATTCATTTTTGTGTATGGGGTGAGGTATGGGTCTTGTTTCATTTTTCTGTAAGTGTATATCCAATTTTGTCAGCACCATTTGTTAAAGAAGCTATCTCTCCCCCATTTAATGGGTTTTGATCCTTTGTCAAAGATCAGCTGTCCATAGATGGATAGGTCTAATTCTGGGTTTTTGATTCTGTTCCATTTGTCTATCTCTATCATTGTACTGATACCAACCTATAATGACTACTGTGGCTGTATAGTAGGCTTTGATATCTGGGAGTGTGAGACCTTCTACTTTTTTTTCTCCTTCAGCAGTGCTTTGCTTATCTGAGGTCTCTTTCCTTTCCATATGAAATTAGTGATTGTTTTTTCCATATCATTAAAAAATGTTGATGGAATCTGGATTGGGATTGCATTGGATATGTAGATTGCTTTGGATAATATTGACATTTTCATAATATTCAGTTTTCCTATCCATGAGCAAGGCATGTTCTTCCATTTATGTAGATCTCTTATAGTTTCTTGTAGTAGTGTTTTAATATTTTCTTTGTATAAGTCTTTTGTGTCCCTGTTAAGAATTATCCCTTAATATCTAATCTTTTTGGTAGCTATTGTAAATGGTATTATATTAGTTACTTTCTTTTCAGAGCCCTCTTTGTTAATGAAGAGGAATTCAACTGAATTTGTATGTTGACCTTGTATCCTGCCACTTTGCTGAATCTTTCTATTATTTCCAGTAATTTTCTTGCTGAGTCTCTTGGGTTTTCTGTGTGTAGGATCATGTCATCTGCAAATAGAGACAGCTTTACTTCTTCTTTGACAATTTCTATTACTTTGATTTTTCTTTCTTGCCTTATTGCCCTGGATGGGACTTCCAATACAATGTTAACTAGAAGTGGTGATAGAGGGCATCCGTGGTTACTTCCCCTTCTCCAGGGAAATGATTTGAGTCTTTCTTCATTAACAAAATGTTGGCTGTTGGTTTTGTGTATATGTCCTTTATTATGTTTAGGATTTCCCTTCTATTCCTATTTTGCTGAGACTTTTGAACAGGAATTGTTTTTGGATTTTATCGAGTATCTTTTTTGTGCCAATTGATATGATCATATGATTCTTTTGTTTTGTTTATGTGATGGATTACATTGATTGTTTTTCTGATGTTGAACCATCTTTGCATACCTGGTATGATTCATACTGGGTCAGGATGTATTATTATATGTTGTTGGATTCTGTTGACTAGGCTTTTGTTGAAGATATTTGTGTCTATATTCATAAGGAATATTGGTCTGTAGTTTTCCTTTTTAGTAGTGTCTTTCCTTTGTTTTAGTATCAGTGTTATGCTGGTTTTGAAGAATGAATTTGGGAGTATTCCATAATTTTCTATGTTCTGGAATAGTTTGAGTATTATAGGTTTCAGCTCTTCCCTGAACATTTGGTAAAATTCTCCAGTTAAGCCATCAGGGTCAGGATGTTTTTTTGTGTGTGGAGGGAGGTTTTTTTTTTTTTTTTTCAAAGACATGTTCAATTTCTTCTTTTGTTATGGGTTGGTTAAGTATACTATCTCCTATTGGGATAATTTAGGTAGGTTTTGTGTTTTTAGAAACTTGTCCATCTCTTCTAGGTTCTCCAATCTGTTGGAGCATGTTCTTCATAATATTCTGTCAATATCTCTTTTATTTCAGTTAGTTCTGTTGTAATGTCACCCTTTTCATTTATTATTGGTGTTATTTGTATCTTCTCTTTCTTCTCTTTTGTTAAATATGCTTCTTGTTGTTGTTGTTAGGTGCCGTCGAGACCCTATGCACAGAAGAACAAAACACCGCCCAGTCCTGAGCCAAATCCATGATTCTTGCTGTGTTTGAGCCCATCGCCACTGCCACCATGTCAATCCATCTCATTGAGGGCTTTGCCTCTTTTGTCAACCCTCCACCCTACCAAGCATGACATCCTTCTCCAGGGAATGATTCCTTCTGACAACATGACCAAAGTATGTGTGATGAAATGTGGCCATTCATGCCTCCAATGAACCTTCTGGCTGCACTTCCAGCAGGACAGATCTTTTAGTTCTTTTAGCAGTCCATGGTACTTTCAGCATTCTTCACCAACATCACAGCTCAAAAGCATCTATTCTTCTTTGGTCTTCCTTATTCATTGTCCAGCTCTCACATGCATATGAGGTGATTGAAAATACCATGGCTTGTGTCAAGCACACCTTAATCCTCAAGCAGACATCTTTGCTCTTCTGCAAATGAAAGAGGTCCTTTGCAGCAGATTTGCACAGTGCTATACACACTTGACTGCTAACCAGAAGGCTGGCAGTTCAAACCCACCAGTCACTTCATGGAAGTAAGTTTGGGCAATTTACTTCTGTAGTGATACCACCGCGGAAACCCCAGGAAGGGTCGCTATGAGTCAGGTCTGACTTGATGGCACATAACAACAACAGCATAAGCCGTTTGATGTCCTGACTGCTGCTTCCGTTGGTGTTGATTGTAGAACCAAGTAATGTGAAGTCTTTGACAATTTCAATCTTTTCTCCATTTATCGTAATGTTGCTTATAGGACCAGTTGTAAGGATTTTTGTTTTCTTTATAATAAGATGTAATCCATACTGCAGACTGTATTTTTCAATCTTCAGCAGTAAGTACTTCAAGTCATCCTGACTTTCAGCAATCAAAGTTGTGTTATCAGTGTATTACAGGTTGTTAATGATTCTTCCTCCAATCCTAATGCCATGTTCTTCTTCACATAGTCCAGCTTCTTAAATTTGCTTATGGTTTGACAATTTTATTAATCTTTTTGCAGAACCAGCTTCTTGTCTTGTTGATTTTCTATTTTATTTTTTGTTTTCTACTTCTTTTATTTATTCTATGATCATTATTATTTCCTTACTTCTGGATACTGTAGGTTCCTTTTGTTGTACTTTTTCTAATTGTTAGAGTTGTTGAGTTAAAGTATTTATTTTGATTCTTTCATCAAAAGAATTGATAAAACAAAGAAATAACAAAGAAACAACTGTCTTGACACGAGTACCTAAGAAAGCAGCACTTGAGACAAAGCATTATCCTTTAAGAGTAAGGGTAGTCTGTCACTGCCATCAGGTTGGATCTGACCCATAGCAATCCATCCCTCTTTGGGTTTCCGAGGTGGTATCACTATGGAAGTAGGTTGCCTAATCTTCCTTCCAAGGAGTGGCTGGTGGGTTTGAACTGCCAGACTTCTAGTTAGTAGTCAAATGCCTTAGGTACTATGCCACCAGAATACCATTTTACAGGATGTCTATCAGCAAAATGAAACAGATTTGAGGCTGACAGATGTGCTGTAGAATATTGTACACATAAGTTTTAATTAATTAAATGTATCTTCTTTCAGCTTTATTATTATTATTTTTCTATGTTTTCTCACTGCCAGATTAATTCTGGTTAATTTTCCTCAAACTAACTCTTTGTTCCTATAGTAAACATTTTACCTGTCTAATAATTTATGAAACATCATTTCTTTTACCTGTAGGCTGAGAGAAAAGATATTAACAAATGTATACCAAATTTATTATTATTCATTCATTCCTCAGTAAAAATATCTGCTGGGTGACAGTGTGAACAAATCACTGTGCTAGATATTGGTACTAGAACATTCCTCAAAACTGACTTTATCCTTGTCTTTAGAAAGATTCCATATTAATATAATAATAATATTGTTAAAGAAGGATATGAATTGCACATATTGAAAACAATCAAGAAATTGTGGGTTAAATATTTTTCTTTCTTTAAAATATATTTTAGAAGAAATGGGGAAAGGGCAGCAAAACTAACAATATTTTCTTATTAAGGTAGCTATAAAGAATTGAGATAATTCCATGCATAGTCTTTGAAGAAAGACTCTCTCATACAAAGACAAGTTATACAAATTAATCTATCTAAATTGAGTGGAAACCTCTTCACTATCTCAGCAGTATTTACCATGGAGAAAAAGGAAAAAAGAGAGAGAGCTTTAATATACACCCTTCAGTCACTCTTTAATATCTATCATAATCTTATAATATTTTTATCAACTCTGGGAAAACTGTTGATTATTTCTCCAATTTAAATATCCATCAAGTAATAATGGACTAACTTGATTTTAAAATGCTTGTGTTGGCTTTGATTTGTGGGATAGAATTCTAAATAATTGTTTCTGTCTTCTAGGCACTTGGTTTGTTAAATTTATTAGAAATATTTGAAAATATTAACCTGCTTAAAATTTATTTGAAATCTTGAAGTCATGAATAGCTTTAGATTGCTGCGTAGGGAATAAATGAAACAAAGAGAGGAGAAGGAAAGTGCTTATCATGAAGTTAATGCCCATTTGAAATGTGGAGCAGATGTTTGCTGAAGAGTGATTATGTTGTATACTTATTTTACCGAAGATTTATATTTAGAGAGGTAAATGCAAATTTTACTATCACAAATAAGCCAACCCAAGGATACTTATCAAAAGATGCTCAATAAAGATATTTATTTGGAAGACATCTATTCCCATAATCAATATTCTATAAGTGCTTTAGTGTCATAATTATTCATTCAAAATATATTTATCAAATGCCGGTATTTCCTATGCACTGTAATAGACATTATGATACAACAGTGGCAAGTCTGTAGCATTTACTATCTATGTGGACATAATAAAATCATTTAAAAAGTAATAGCAAACATCATGATAAATTTCAAGGTAGGGGTATCTCAGGATGCATTAAGATCATTTAGAAGCAGTGTTGCAATTAATTATTAAATTTTGTCTCAAGGATGAATTTTAATACATAGACAAAGAAGAGAAAGGAGATTTCAGTATAATAAAATCATAATAAGAATGTGGTATTCATGTAATGTGAGTTGAAGGGAGATATGGAAAAATTTAGATCATGCAAGTCCAGTTAAAGAATATAAATAATTTATCCTAAAGGTACAGGAAATAATTAGAGAGTTTAAAACTAGTATAGTGATATAATCTTCTTCTTTTTTTTCTTTTTAATTAAATTTATTTAATTAATTATTTTTTAAAATTGTGCTTTAGGTCCAAGTTTATAGAGCAGCATTTGTTTTACATTCAACATTTCAGGTCCATTTGGTTTCACTCCCCAATTACCATCCCCAGCCCTAACCCATTCTCTTTCCCTCCCTTCCCAGTAATCCCCCATCCCCTGTGCCCCTCATAGTTATGCACTCCTGTGTGTCATGCATTTCCTCGGTGTGAATGTTGCCCCTCTGGTGCCCTGTTGTCGATTGCTCCAAGTGATGCATCTCCATAGAGCATGTGGGTGTGTCAGCCTGGGTTGAGTGGTCTGCATGTAGGTCTTATTTACTTTTGGACTGAGAGCCAGCCCCTGGGAATGAGTTTTATTCCAGGCCTGAAGTGTATCCTAGGGCCATAGTGTGGGGGTCTTACCAGACTCCATCCAACCAGTAATTCTGGTCACTACTGTGTTTTTGGATTTTGTTCCACGTTTTTCCTCCCACTCTATCCAGGATCTCCAGTGTTGATTTCTTCCTGAGTGATTGGCATTTGTAGCTGGGCACCATCTAGTTCTTCTGGTCTCAAGGTCCATCATGTCCTAGGGTGATTGCTTCCAAATGCCCTTGTTTTTTTGCACTTTTTTTCACTTCTGACAATAGGAGACCATTAGCTGCATTTTACATGGCTACTTGAAACCTTTTAAGACCCCAGTGACTACTCACCAATGTAGGTGGTGGAACAAGATTTTTATGTATTTTGTTGGGCCAATTGAGTCTGGTGTCCCCCAATACCATGGTCCTGATTCAGTAGGTCTATTGGATCTCTCTCCCACAGTGTCTGGCTGTCCGTGAGGGATTGCTCTGTGTCTGTCTTCTGTTGTTTCTGTGAAAGAATCCATCCTTGGTCTAGAGTTTAATCCTGTTCACTCACCCTCATCTGATCTTCTCAGATGTTTATGTGTTTATCTTTAGCCTGGTGTTTGGTGTTAATGGTACTGCAGTATTTTGGATATAATAGTATTAGCCTTTGTCGTCTATGTAAGTGCTTTAGTGTCTTAATTATTCATTCAAAATATGTTTATCAAATGCCAATAGTTCCTATGCACTGTAATAGACACTATGATACAACAGTGACAAGTCTGTAGCATTTACTGTCTATGTGGACATAATAAAATTATGCGCACAATTCGGTGTCCTCCCTTTCCCTAATGTTATCATGGTGGTCACAGACTCTTCCCATACCATCCCTACCTTTACACACCTCAGCATGTGGCTCCTCAACTAGCCCAAAATTATTCCCTCCCCACCCCGGTGAGTTCCCTTCATTAAGCAAACCCTTCTTTGTCTTTTTACAGTAATGGGCTCATACAGTATTTGTCCTTCTGTAATTGACTTATTTCAGTCAGCATAACGTCCTCCAGGCTCATCCACATCATGAGATGATTCGTGTATCCTTCATTGTTCTTTAATGTAGCATAGTATTCCATTGTGTAAATGTGCCATATTTGTATATCCATTCATCTGTTGATGGGCATTTAGGTTATTTCTATCTCTTTGCTATAGTGAATTGTGCTGTTATGAATATGAGTGTACATATGTCTGTTTGTGTCGTACCTCTCATCTCTTTAGGATATATTCCTAGTAAGTGACATAATCTTCTAAGCAGACCAAAAATCAATTAAAATATGAAAAGAATGGACTTTAAAAGACCAGCTATAGCTATCATCCATGAAAGAGAAGGTGATGGCTTACATTAAAGTAGTCCCAATGCTGAAGGACTACAGAAAGAAGGGACAAATTTGTCCCAGAAGAAGTGCAGCAGGAATGCTCCTTAGAAGTGAGAATGGCCAAACTTTCTCACCTACTTTGGTCATGTTGTCAGAAGGGACAAGTCCTTGGAAAAGGATATCATGCTTGTTAAAGTAGAAGATCAGCAAAAAAGGGAAGACTAGCAAGGAGATGGATTGACACAGTGGTTGCAACAATGGGTTTAAACATGGCAACAATTGTGAAGATGGTGCAGGACTAGGCAGTGTTTCATTTTGTTGTACATATGATAGTTATGAGTTGAAGGAGACTTGCTGGTACCTACCAACACCAGCAATGCTGAGGAAGAGATGAATGGAATGATATTTAAGAATTATAATTAAATCAATGAAGTTATTGGATGGATGTGGTGGTAATATATTTAAAGACAAAAGAAACACTTTATGGAATTTGGCTAAAGCAACTAGGTGGATGGTACCACTCCCTGAAATTAAAGCATTAAGGATAAATATACATTTCAGGGGGGAAAAAAGATGATTTTACTTTTGGATTTATTTAATTTAAGGAGATTGAGTACAATGTAATTGAAAGTGTTGGATACAAGGTCTGGAGATTAACAGAGATGTCTAGGCTAGAGAGAAGGATTGGGAATTATCAACATATACAAGAGCTCAGTCATGGGATTGAATGTACATTAAGGAAGATAAGGAAGATAATAGCCAAAGAAAGATCTTTAGAATACTCTATGACAAACATCATTGTTTAAGAAAGTGCCTGAGGGAAATGACAATGACGGGAGACAGGGAAAGATGGACCATAGAGATAATAGCAAACATTCAAAGTGTGATATCTTAGAAGCTAGGGAAAGGAGGAAGCAGTCAACAATTATCAAAGTAGAAAAGGTCCAGTGAATTTAAAAACAAAGTGATCATTGGGGGTATCAATCAATATGCCATTAATACCCAGTAAAGAGTATTTTAGTGAGAAGGAAGGGTAAGGAGACACATTGTATTTCCTCAAGCGAGTGCTGAGAGGTGTGGAAATGGAGAATGTGATTATAAATAATTCCTTCAATAAATTTATTTGTGGATCGAGATGAGATAAAGGTAAAATAGAGGGTATATATGATGTTTTAATGAGGACTTTGAAGTGATGTTTTGGGAATAGTTGTGTAAAAGTGGGACACAATAATCAGAAGGAGTCCCTGGGTGGTACAAACGATTAATGCGTTTGGCAGCTAATCAAAAAGAAGAAAGGCCTGTATTAATCTGCTTCTAAAAAATCAGCCATTATAAGCAATGTAGAGTGCATTTCTCTTCTTCTTCTTCTTTATTGTTATTAAAATAGATATAACACAATGTTCGCCAATTCAGTATTTTTCACACGTACAATTCAGCAATACCAGTTATACCAGTCATGTGCATCCATCAGTAGGGAACTGTTTTTTAACACTCAGAAAGTGATATGGAAGTTTATGATTACAGAGGAAGAGACAATTTGTGTGTCAACAAGATTAATATAGCAGTTGACAAAACATATTTAGTAGAAGGTAAGGGCCTTGGAGATGAGTGTATAATCTTGAGAGTTAATGTAGTTGACATAATTTGTTAGAAAATAAAATGAAGACTGTGAAGGAAAGGTTCAAATCTCCAGTGACTGTGAATAAACTGACAGTGAAGTTGTTAGACAAAAGCATGAGAGAAGGAGATTTATCAGCATTTATTAGTATACTTCTAGTGAAGTTTGGTAGACTACTTAGCATCAATTTTCCTGTTCTCTTTTCTGAGAGCCTTGATTTTGCTCAGAACTCACCTATCTTAATTCAGGTTTCATTAGAAGCAGTTAGTCAAGCAAAGGTGAAGGGCAAGCATAACACTTGAGAGGTGGGAGATTGAAGATGTGAGAAAGAAAGGTGAAAGCAACAAACCAACTATGTCTAATTAGTCAATTTGCCTTTGTGCATTTGGGGCCGAACTTGGAAGGGGAATTCTAGGAATCAGCTCAGAACATATACCTCAGAATTATACATGAAAGGACCAAGGTAGCTGATGTAGTTACTTTATTGTTTAAGTTAATTTAATATCAGCTTTCTGTTACTTGCAATTAAAACATAAGAAACAGTTGCATTACAGTTTCCTTAACCCCCACTGGCTTTCCAAGGCTGTACATCTTTACAGAAGTAGATGCCTCATCTTCCTCCCACAGAGCAGCTGGTGTGTTTGAACCGCTGACCTTCTGGTTAGCAGCCAAATGTCTTATGATTTCCATAAGCATCTTTTATTTTATGGAAGTATAAGTACGAAACAGAAACTATGTGCACATTTTGTGAAACCAGTAAGGTAAACTGTAATAAATATTTGGCATACTGCGGTACATCTGGCACTCAGATTTGCTTATTATCTAGAGCTTATTTTGCATTCTCTGTATTGCAGCTTCCACTGCAAAATAGAAGGCTAAGTTCTTTTGTTTCCTGTTCCTAGGTTGTAGTGTGTTGAATAGACCCTCAAAGATACCCAGCCCTAATCTGTGGAATTTGTAAGTGCTGCTTTATTAGGAAAAAGGGCCTTTGCATATGTAACTGACTTAAGGATTTTGAGATATAGTAATAACCCTAGATTATCTGGGGAGACTCTAAATGCTGCTACATGCAGTTTTACATGAAAGAGGCAAAGGAGTTCTGAGAGATACAAAGAAGAAGAAAAAAAAAGGTGATGTGAAAATGAAGACAGAGATTCGAGTGAGGTGGCCTCAAGTCAAGGAGTGCCAACAACTACCAGAAACTGGAAGAGTTAAGGAAAAAACTTTCTAGAGCCTTGGGGGAGTACAGCCCTGTGGACAACTAGATTTCAGACTTTTGGTCTCTGGAAATGTGGAAAAAAAAGGTTATGTTGTTTCAAACCACTGAATTTGTGGTAATTTGTTGCAGCAGCTTTAGGAAATGAATATAATGGCTTTGTAATGCTCAGAAATGTGGCATCAAGAGTATCAATTAGATACTTCTACCTAGGATGTTTATACTTTAATGAGTGATACATAAACAAAGAAATAGGACAAATTCAAGAAAGTACAGTAAAGGTCCTCAGAAGTTTGCCTTGCTAGTATAGTATGTGGTAGTATTATGTGATAATTGGAGGGTCTTGTGTTGTTCATGTCTTGGACACATGCATTTTTATTTTATTGTGATTTGGGTGAATTTTAACAGAGCAAATTCATTTTCCATTTGGCAGTTCATACACATTTTATTTCATGACATTCATTGTAATTTTCATAAAGAAACAGCTCTTTTCCCACTTCCTTCCTTTGGTTACCTTTTCCCTGTGTCCTTCTTTCCTATGCATTTCTGTTCCCTGAGCTGTCTCCCTATGTAAATACTGCCCTTCTAATCTCCTGTGATTGATTGTTCTAAGGAGTGTACCTACCTACTGTAAAATGTTCACGTTATATGTCAGCATGTCAGCGTATTGTTTGGCTGGAAGCCAAGGGAGTGAGTTCAATTCCAGGCCTGAAGGGTGACTAGTCTTGTGACTAGTCTCTATCAGACTAGTAAGCCTGGTCTTTTTAATGATTTTGAGTTTTGTTACGAAATTTTCTCCCGGTGTATCCAAGATCTCTTACACTGGTCCTTTTCTGAGTGGTTTACCATGGCAGCTGGTCACCATCTAGTTCTTCTAATCTCAGGGTAATTTAAGCTGAGGTTTACATGGACCACTAGTCCCTTGGACTAATTGTTTCCATGCATCTTCATTCTTCTTTGCTCTGATGAAGAAAGACCAATTATTGCATCTAGACAGGCTTGTATCTATTCACCATACTTATTCAATCCATATGCTGAGCAAATAATGTGAGAAGCTGGACTATATGAAGAAGAATATGGCATGAGGTTTGGAGGAAGTCTCATTAACAATCTGCGATATTCAGACAACACAATTTTGCTTGCTGAAAGTGAGGATGACTTGAAGCACTTACTGATGAAGATTGAAGACTATAGTCTGCAGTAGGATTACACCAATATAAAGTAAACCAAAATCCTCACAACAGACTAATAAGCGACATCATGATACATGGAAAAAAGATTGAAGTTGTCAAAGACTTCATAGTACTTACTTCTACAATCAACACCAATGGAAGGAGCAGTCAAGACATCAGATGATGTATTGCAATGGGCAAGTTTGCTACAAAGGACCTCTTTCAAGTGCTGAAGAGCAAAGATGTCTCCTTGAAGACTAAGGTGTACCTAACTCAAGCCATGGCATTTTCAATCACCTCATATGAATGTGAGAGCTGGACAATAAATAGGGGAGACTGAAGAAGAGTCCATGCTTTTGAGTTGTGGTGTTGGTAAAGAATGCTAAAAATATCATGGACTGCTAAACGAACTAACAAATATGTCCTGGAAGAAATGCAGCTGTAATGCTCCTTGGAAGTGAGAATGGCCAGACTTCATCTCATCTACTTTGGTTATGTTGTCCAAAGGGACCATTCTCTGGAGAAGGATATAATGCTTGGTGAAGTGGAGGGTCAATGGAAAAGAGGCAGGTTTAACACATGGCTGCAACAATGGGCACGGGTATAGGCTGGCACAGGGCTGGGCAGTGTGTAGTTCTCGTGTACATAAGGTCGCTATGAGTTGAAGACAACTTCATGGCACCTAACAACAGGACAGATTTTTGTTAGTTGTTTTGCTTTCCATTTTTGTCAATGACCTTAGTTTCTTTTCCAAGCCTGGTTTTCTAGACTTGCATGGATTTTGTGAGTACTCACATTTTTTTCAAACAAGTCCACTGAAACCTGAGTTGATTTTTTTAAGTAAATGTGACTATGGATTTGCAACTGATTCACACACAAAATATGAAAATAATCTGAAGTTTTAAAAAGAGAAAGAACAGTCTTCCTAACAGTCTTCCTATTCAAGTCTGTTTCCTTGTTTTGAGTAATAACTGTCATTGTTACTAACTACTTATAACTAATATCTAAATATACAAAATGATTCTACTGTCTTTGTTACTAATAATAACTAATAACTAAATATACAAAATGGTTCTAAGTTAATAGCTTTTAGATACTTAGTCTTTGTTTTTTTGTTTTTCTTTTCTCTCTGAAGTCCAAATTTAATAATGGAAACAACTTTACAAGCTTTCCACAGTATAAAGTCTTAACCTTCAATAAACAAAATCAATATAAGTGTTCCCAATAGAGTAATGCCTTGAGTTCAATACAGATGGATCTGAAAATCATCTTACTCTTTAATACTCTTTTCTACTCTAATGGTTTATCTCTTTTTTTAGCCCACTCCCCTCTGCACTCCAAATACCAGTCCTCTGATTGTGTATTACCAGCATAACAGGCTTTATGTCACATTGATAGAAGCCACTATTTCCCTTTGTGTTTAAACAACCAAATATGTTTTCTGAAATTTAATGAACCTTAGGGGCACAGTGAACTTTCCAGTGATTAACTGAAAAGGTTTAAGATTTACACAGGAGATTTTTCAAAGAATTTCATATGTCCAAGAAATGGTTGGAAACTAAATAAACAGGAGATGAGTGTTTATATTATTATCATCTAAATAAATTTAAACTTGATTTTCTGTTTAGTACTGTTCTGGTTACCTAGTGCCACTCTGACAAGAATAAACCACAAATGGGATGGCTTAAACGAATAGGAGTTTATTCTTAAAATTTGGAGGCTTTAAGTCCAAGTTCAAAGTGCCAGGCTCTAGGGGCTGGGTGAAAGCCCCTCAGCTTTGGGGTCCAGCTTTGCCTCCTGCTCCTGGCCCACTGGAACTAGAGGCTTTTCTTCACTCAGACAGGTTATGGCTGCTGAGGCTGAGAAGCCCCAAGGATGACAAGTAAAAAGGCACAGTCCTGATGTTACCAAACCACTCTGCAGGCCATTAACTTAAGTCCATTGTAAGTCCCAAGTTCAGCAGAGCACAGCAGGCTGCTGAGCAATGACACAGTTACATGCAGGGTCCAAGCATGCCATAAGCTAGAGACCATTACCAAGGCTTCTCCTTAGATACAGGAAGCAGACCACATCCTAAAGGCAGCTACTCAGCTGCTTGTGGTAGATCCCACCATGGAGGTGATTGCCAGTCTCATCATGGGGAATAACTACCACCAGCTGCTCAGCCACTCAACCAGGCCCAGCCAAGTTGACACACAAACATAACTACCACAAGTACATTTGGCTTCTCTGGTAGCATAGTGCCCAAGGCATTTGACTGGTAACCAGAAGGCTGGTGGTTCAAACCCACCAGCCACTCCTTGGAAAGAAGATGGGGCACTCTACTTCCATAGTGATACTGCCTCAGAAACCCAAGGAGAGGTCACTATGAGTTGGGTTTGACTCTATGGCACATAACAGCAACAGTTGGTTATAGTTATATACAGAAATGGCTTTAAGCCTGAACATTAGTTTGTACTTCTCTCCTGTCAAATGTAGTTCATACAGAGAGAGTTAATTATAATTTGGTATGCCCTTTATTCATTTACTCAAGTGAGCTACACTTGAATAATAAGAGGAGATTAAATAATTATCCAGGAGAGTAAGTAAATGACAAAAAACATACTCTTTTGCCCCATCTCTACAATTCTCTTCTGACAATAGATTTACAAACAGACTTAGTTTCTCATCAAGAGAAGAATATTACATTTTTTGTGGTCTTAATACTTAGAATGATTAAAATTAGTATTATCACTATTTCCTTATAAAATGGGAGCACCTGTCCCTCTGGGATGTTGGGTTACCACCTCGTCAGCTATTAGGTACTATTATCAAAGATATTGCAAAGCATAATATCTTCATAATGCTATCACTCTCTTCTGATAATATTCCATATTTTTAATGCAACTATAATATTTCAGCCTCAACATAAACTTGCATGATGTTGTTAGGGCAAACCAGGAGGAATGTGTCTTGAAAAACAAATTGAGTAACAGAATTATGATTTTTAAGTACATATTCTATATATACTATCTCTTCCAGAGAAAGAAAAGTAGATAAATTTCCTTAATTACTATTT
>NW_006922040.1:109667-126884 GCF_000298275.1 Orycteropus afer afer
ATATATATATCAGAATTATGAAGATGAAGAACTTGAAAACTTTTTTTAGTTTAACCCTCATACTTTTCAGAATTAAAAACTGAGTCAGAGTGGGATGATATGCTAAAAGGTCATGTAACTATGGCACAAATGAAACCAGAATGTAACTCTTCTGATGTTTATTTCTTTATGTCATCTGTGATATAAAACTTTATAAATGACTCAAAACAAATTTTTGTTGTTGTTGTTGTTGCTGTTGTGCTGTTGAGATGATTCCATCACATAGTGTCTCTATATGACAGAGCACCAGGGTTTTCTGGTGTGGCATAGAGGGTAAAGCATTCAGCTGCTAATAAAAGGTCGGCAGTTCCAACTCACCAGCCTCCTGTGAAGATGGGGTAGTTTGCCTCCGTAAAGATTTAAAACCTTGGGGGCAGTTCTACTCTACCTATAGGGTTACTATGAGTTGGAATTGACTTGATGGCATTTGGTTTGTTTTTCTGGAATCTTTACAGGAGAAGATCTCCAGATCTTTTCATCCACAAGGCAGCTACTGGGTTCAAACCCCTCTTAGTAAATATCAGTATCAACATATTTATAAACATTTTATTTGACACTATTTTTATGAACATCATCTAGTAAATATAAGTAGAATTTAATTGGAAGAAGACTCTGGGAGTTGGTTCCACCCTGGTCATTGCTTGTTATAGGACAGGGAATAATAAATCACTTTGGCCCCAGTTTCTTACCTGTAGATCAGCTCATATGTCCTCCAAGGCCTCCAGCAGTTACTGTGGAATAAACTCTGAAACATGGAAACCTCATATGTGTCAGAGGAGAACCGTGCTCCATTGGGTTTGCAATGGCCCATTTACCAGAAGCAGATCACCATACCATTTTCTGAGATGTTTCTGCCTGTAGTTTAATCTCCAACTCTTCGGTAGCAGCTCAGTGTTAACTCTTTGTACCACCCAGGGACTCTCCACACCCTCTATGATCTCTTAACCATTATTCTGTAATTTAAAGTCACACCATCTAGAGTGTCACTCCACCTTCATATGGAAAACCCTCCAACACGGATGCTTTGACAAGGCCTCTTCTCTGTGAATGGTACAATTGCTTATTCCCTTCTCAGTAGAGTGAATCAACTGTACATAAACTTAGAAGATGCCAATGTTGTTCCTACAGTAGCTCCATCACATGCTGTCTGCTCAGTGTTTATATGCTACTTCTTACCAGCTCTTGACCTCAGCCATATACTACAATTTGGTCCAGCCTGGCATAGCCACATAGGAAAACCCCTAGGGAATACCACAATGAAGTGTCAGGGTATTACTAGGAGGAGTTGTGAGTACTTATTTTCTTTGAATATTTACTGAGGATTGGATAAATATATACTTTATTAAACACATAAAGCTGTATTTTAAATGTAGATACTAACATAATATAGATGTACAGGACTAAGTATCTATCTACACAGAAATCTTTTACATTAAGGAGTTCTAGTGGTGCAATGGTTAAGTTCTCAGCTGCTAACTGGAAGGTTGGCTGCTTGAACCCACATGCTGGCTGCCTAGGAGAGAATTTGAGATCTGCTCCCATAAAGATTACATCCAAGAAAATGCTATGAGCAGTTCTACTGTGTCACGTGGAGTTGTTATGAGTAGGAATTGACTTGATGGTACCTAAGAAAAACATATTTTAAATTTGTGACAATGCCTTGTGGTGATAAAATATACATATATTTTAAATCAGTTAGTAGATTTGGGGCAATTCTGTCTTTAATCTTCTCAATAAGGTACGAAAACTCTCTAACATACAAAATGTTTATTATCTTGCAGGGAGTTGGCAATATTTTTGTATATTAACAGGGGTCCTCATATAGGAAAAGGTTTGGAGCTGCTACTCTAGACTTAACTTCTTCCCATTAATATATTCTCTTACTAAAACATCAAGAACGCTGAAATCTCAGTTGGGGATAATCTGATAAATCAATGTGAGCTGAAATATTTGTGATTGGTAATGATTTAGTGAATAATATCTTCATGAAAATATTTTTAAAAAAATTTCCAGAGGCTTAAAGTCTGTTGCAAATCACAGTAAGGGGTATCAGGTACGGTACGATGACAGGCAGCTGAAGAACACATTTGAGGGCAAGCGGATTTTTGTTGCAGCTCCAATCACATTTGCTTGGGCTTTGGGAACTACCCATTCTGCATACTCATTATAGTCTTCAAGGTCCTTTGATTATTAGGAATCTTCATGCTTGAAAAGCCGGCTTTGCTACTCCTCCACAGAGTGAGGGAGGGAAATGGCACATTTTGCAAATTTCAGTGCTTTTTGAAAGGAATAATGAAAAGGAGGTGGTGCTGCTTCAGAAGGCAGGCTACAGATGGAACAAAAGGTTAACTCAAATTTCTGCTGAAAATAGAAAGTAAAAATAGTAATGATGATCTATACAAGAACAGAAAACACAGCAAAGTGAAGTTACTCATTTTGAATCAGCAGCTTCTTTTAAAACATCCTCTGGTTATTCAAAGGGTTTTATTGTACAAATTGGCATTCAGTAGGGCCTTTGACAACTAGTTCATTGTATCTCTTTCACCAATTGTCAGCAATAGTCTTCCTTTAGATTAAATGAGGAATTTCAGTGTTCAGAAGTAGTTTCTTTGAGGACAAACGATGTAACTTTTTCTCCCTGTTTACTTAAAAGAATTCAAAGCTTAATTTTGCACTCAGTTGCTTCTCTTTAGTAAAACTACTTTCAATTGCTCCATCAGTTTTCTTGTTTTCAGATAGCAGTCTTTTGTCTGCTACCTTACCCCGTTCAAAAACACCAACAAAAAAGATAATTCATCTTTACAAAGGTTGTATTACTATTTTTAAATACACGATTTTTAATAGAAACTTCTAAGAAATGTACACATGGTATCTATGTAGGAATGGGTCTGAAAAATCGAAATACATATTGAAGTTCTTATGTATGTGGCTTTGAATATGAACAGGGCAATCTGACAGGACTGGTTCCGGTTAGTTACTTCTGGTCAAACTTTAAACATAGTCCACACTCACTCTTAAATAGCTTCAGATATCTTAGATTGGCAAAAATATTTGTAAAGAAAAAGAAAGCTACAAACAGAAAAGAAAGTATTAAATCGAAGATTAAGGCTTAGTAGAGTTTTATCTCAGTTATAAACAGAATCTTTAAAACCACTTTGAAACAGCAAAGCTTTCAAAAAAAAAAGTTGACCCTTGTCCAATGTATTCTCCGTGTATTTTTAATAGTACATTATTATAGATGTTTTTGTTCATGGACCTTTGTGAACAAATGATGTCTTATGTCTACAAATTGTTTACATATGTGATAGATATTTTCAGACCGATCATATCATTTAGTCATTATTACATTCTGATATTACAGCTATTATAATTCCTGTTACATATAAATTTGTTTAGGAAAGTAGTGTCACTTTCATAAGACCGCTGTGGCAGAGACTGCTAGTTTTCTATATGTAACGTTGAGTATTTTGTTGTCGTATCGTTGGGTTTTTTGTTGTGTGCATGACTTTGAAAACAAAAATTGCAGCTTTCTTTACAATTAAATATGACCTATGACTAAGTTTGGGAGCTCTGGTAGCATAGTGCCTAAGACACTTGACTGCTAACCAGAAGGCTGATGGTTCAAACCCACCAGCCACTCCTCAGAAGGAAGATGGGGCAATCTCCTTCCATAGTGATACTGCCTCAGAAACCCAAGGAGGGGTCGCTGTGAGTAGGGTCTGTCTCGACGGCACATGACAACAACAACAGCAACATGACTAACTTTTGGTCAACGTTGTTGTTAGGTGTTGTTGAGTTGGCTCCAGCTCAAAGTGATCCTGTATACAACAGAATGAAACAGGGGATGTCCTATACCATCTGCACAATTCGTTATATCCATTTTATTACATCTTTCATAGTCAAATCTCACAATATTCAGAGTTAACAAGTCTTTCAAAGCCCTTTACATTAATGGTAGGTGTTCCTGAGCCCCTTAATTTGCAAATGTTCAAAGCATATTTTATGAAAGAGCTATACAAACATTAAAAAGTCTACTTTGCTTCAATGTCCCCCCAGTAAATGGTTAAATATAGATATTAAGAGTGTGGAATCAGAATCCAAGTAGCTTGGATTTGCATCCTGACTCTGCTATTTACATGGATGCAAAATTACTTAACATTTCTATGTCTCAGTTTATTTATTTATTTTAATATGTAAAATGGTGATAATAATACTATCTGCCTCATAGGGCTATTATGAGGATTGTTATTGTTAGGTGACCTCAAGTTGATTCCAACACATAATGACCCTATGTACAACAGAATGAAACACTGTCATAGTTAAAATGCTTGAAGGATTAAGGATATTAAAGTATCTTTTAAACATTATTTTCATGTAAATAGAAGCGAAGATATCAAAATAGAATGGAGTATGTAAATGTGGGGTTATGATAATAAATTATAAGGTAACCTCAAAGAAAATTAATAAATCTTCTCACTAAAATAAAAAAAAAGAAGAAACTAACAAAGTCTTAGTAAACATTAAAGCATAGCAACAAAGCAAAGGATAAGAAAATGCATAAAGAAAATTAACTCAGCATAGAAAAATATATTGAACAAAAAACCATCAACACCACACACACACAGAGCAAAATGACATCAGTAAATTCATACTTACCAATAACTATACTGAGTGCAAATGGATTACATGCATCAGTCAAGAGATAGAGAGTAGCAGAATGATAAACACACTAGCTACCCACACTAACACAATCTGAGGTAAAAAACTCGAACAAACTTATCACAAAAGAAGAAATTGAACATGTCATAAAAAAAAAAAAAAAATTCCAACAACAAAAAGTCTTAGACCAAATGGCTTCTATGGTGAATTCTACCAATTCGGAGAAGAGCTGACAACAATTCTACAGCCTAGAAAAGGATGGAGTATTCATAATTCATTCTGTGAACCAAGCATAATCCTGATACCAAAACAAGGTAAAAAATGACTAACAAAGAAAATTAAAGATAAATCTCTCTTATAAACATTAACACAAAAGTTTTCAATAAAATCCTAGCCAATAGACTCAAACAACATATAAAAAAAAAAACCTCATGACCAAGTAGGATTTTGACTTCCGGCCAGAAGGCTGGTGGTTCAAACCCACCAGCTACTCCTTGGAAGGAAGACTGAGCAAACTACTTCCATAGTGATGTTGTTTTTGTTGTTAGGTGCCATGGAGTTGTTTTCTACTCATAGTGACCGTATGCACAACAGAACAAAACCCCTCCGGATACTGCAGCAGCTCCAAGATCTCCTCTATATTTGAGCAAATCATGGCAGTCGCGGTGTCACTCCATCTCATTGAGGGCCTTCCCCTCCTTCGTTGACCCTTCACCTTACCAAGAATGACATCCTTCTGCAGGGAATGGTCCCTTCTGACAGCATGATCAAAGTAGGTGAGATGAAGTCTGGCCATTTTCGCTTCCAAGGAGCATTCTGGCTGCACTGCCTCCAGGACAGATTTGTTAGTTCATTTAGCAGTCCATGGTGCTTTCAGCATTCTTTGCAAACACCACAACTCAAAAGTATCAACTCTTCTTTGGTCTTTTTTATTCATTGTCTGGCTCTCACATGCATATGAGGCGGTTGAAAATATTATGGCTTGTGTCAGGTGCACCCTAGTCCTCAAGGAGACATCTTTGCCCCTCAGCACTTGAAAGAGGTCCTTTGCAGCCAAATTGACCTGTGCTATACATCATCATCTGATGTCCTGACTGCTGCCTCTGTTGGCATCCATTGTAGAGCCTAGCAATGTGAAGTTTTGACAACTTCAATCTTTTCTCCATTCATCGTGATGCTGCTTACAAGTTGGGTTGTGAGAATTTTTGTTTTCTTTATGTTGAGGCGTAATCCATACTGAAGATTGTAGTCTTCAATATTCATCAGTAAGTGCTTCAAGTCATCCTGATTTTCAGCAAACAAAGTTGTGTCATCAGCATATTACAGGTTGTTAATGATTCTTCTTCCAATATTGATGCCACTTTCTTCTTCACATACTCCATCTTCTCAGATTATTTGCTCAGCACATTGATTGAATAAGTATGGTGAAAGGGCACAACCCTAACACACTCCCTTCTTGATTTTAAACCATGCAGTGTTCCCTTGTTCTGTCCGAATGACAGCCTCCTGGTCTATGTACAGGTTCCTCATGAGTACAATCAAGTGTTCTGAAATGCCCATTCTTCTCAATGTTATCCACAATTTTTTATGATCCACACAATCAAATGCTTTTGCATAGTCAATAAAACACAAGGAAACATCTTTCTGGTATTCTTTGCTTTCTTCATGGATGATGTTCTTGATGTCATCCCACCATTCCTCTGGTGTTCTGTCATTGGTGTCCAATGCATCAAATCTATTCTTTAGATGGTCTCTAAATTCAGGAAGGTTATATTCAAGGTCATATTTTGGCTTATGTGGACTTATTTTAATTGTCTTCAACTTCAAGTTGAACTTGCATATGAGCAGTTGATTGTTCCACAATCAGCTCCTGGCTTGTTTTGGCCAAAGATATTGAACTTCTCCATTGCCTTTTGCCACAGATGTAGTCCTTCTGCCTCTTGTGTATTCCATTTAGTGAAGTCCACATGTATAGTCATTGTTTATATGTTGTTGAAAAGGGTATTTGCAATGAATAAGTCATTGGTTTTGCAAAATTCTATCATGAGATCTCCAGCATTATTTCTGTCACCAAGGCCAAATTTTCCAACTCCCAGTGATTCTTCGTTTCCAACTTTTGCATTCCAGTCATCAGTGATAATTAACACATCTTGATTGCGTGTTCTGTCAATTTCAGACTGTAGAAGTTGATAAAAATCTTTAATTTCCTCATCTTTGGTTTTGGTGGTTGGTGCATAAATTTTAATAATAGTTATATTAACTAGTCTTCCTTGTAGGTGTATGGATATTATCCTATCACTGACAGCATTGTACTTCAGGACAGATCTTGAAACATCCTTTGTGATGATGAATGCCACACTATTTCTCTTCAAATTATCATTCCCAGCATTGTAGATCATATGGTTGTCTGATTCAAAATGACCAAAACCAGTCACTTCAGTTCACTAATGCCTAGGACACCAATCTTTATGTGTTCCATTTCATGTTTTGACAACTTCCTATTTTCCTAGACTCATACTTCATACATTCCATGTTCCTATTATTAATGGATGTTTGCAGCTTTTTCTCCTCAATTTGAGTTGTGCCACATCAGCAAATGGAGGTCTTGAAAGCTTTACTTTGTCCATCTCAGTAAAGTTGGTCCTACTTTGATGATGCAGCTCTTTCCTAGTCGTATTTTGAAAGCTTTCTGACCTAAGGGCTTTGTTCTCCTGCACTGTATCAGAAAATGTTTCTCGGCTATTCATAAAGTTGTGCAGTAATGTATCAGACAGTGTTTCTCTGTTATTCATAAGGTTTTTCCTGGCCAATTCTTTGAGAAGTGGATGGCCTCTTCCTTCTTCCTAGTCTATCTCAGGCTGAAAGCTGCATTGAAACCTGTGCACCATGTGCAACCCTGCCGGCACTTGAAACACCGGTGGCAAAGCCTCAAGCCTCTCAGCAACTTGTATGCCACAGTAGTACGACAAACTGACAGACAAGTTTGTCTTACATAGCTGTTTGAAACCTCTCCGTCCTCCCCTTACCTGGATCCCTGGCACTGCTCTGCTCTGTTGTCCACCTGCCTTCTCTTTCCCCCGCTCTCCTGGAATGTAGGGGTTGGGCCAGGGTCCCTCTCCTTACCTGGATACCTGGCTGCTGCTCTGTAGTATCTGTAGTGATACTGCCTCAGAAACCCAACAAGGGGTCGCTATAAGTAGGATCCAACTCCACAGCAATGAGCTTGTTTGTTTGGAAACAAGAATGGTTCAATATTAGAAGAACAATCAATGTAATCCACTAAATAAATAAAACAAAGGAAAAAAAAAGAAATGAAAAAAATGATCGTATCAGTAGATGCAGAAAAGCCCTTCGACAAAATCCAATGCTCATCTTGATAAAAACACTCAGCAAAATAGAAGTAGAAGGGAAATTCCTAAACATAATAAAGGCATATATCCCAAAATAGCAGCCAACATTTTTCTCAATGAAAAGAGACTGAAAACATTCCCCTTGTGATCAGGAACTTGAGAACTAGATAAGGATGCCCTTTATTAACACTTCTATTCAATCTTGTATTGAAAGTCCTAGAAAGAGCAGTAAGACAAGAAAGGGAAATAACAGGCACCAGAATTGGCAAAGAGAAGTGAAACTATCTCTATTTGCAAATTATATGATCCTGTACATAAAAACAACAAGAACACTGCTGGAACTAATAAGAGTCTTCACTAAAGTGGCCAGGCATAAGATCAACATACGAATGTCAGTTGGATTCTCCTATACAAACAAAGAGAAAACTGAAAAGGAAATCAGAAAAACAATAACATTTATAATAGCCACCCAAAAGATGAAGTACTTATGTACTTATGTACAAAAGACCTATACAGACCTATACAGAGAAAGCTACACAGCCAAAAGAGACCCATTTAAATGGAAGAATATACCATTCTAATGGGTAGAAATACTTAACATTGTAACATTACTTAACATTGTAAAAATGACAGTACTACCCAAAGAAATCTACAGATATAATGCAATCCTGATCCACATTCCACCAATTTTGAAGAGTTGGAAAAACTAATTACCAATAATTTGTAGAAAGAAAAGAGTTCCTGGATAAACAAAGCACTACTAAAGGAGAAGAACAAAATAGGAGACCTCGCCCTCTCTGATCTCAAAACTTACTGTACAGATACAGTAGTCAAAACAGCCTGGTATTGGTACAATGACAGACACATAGTCCAATGGAACAAAATTGAAAATCCAGAAATCAATCCATCCACCAATGATCAGTTGATCTTTGACAAAGGGCTGAAACCCATTAAATAGGGAAGAGATAGTCTCTTTAACCAATGGTACTGACAAAACTGAACATCCATTTGCAGAAAAATGAAATCTCTCTCACCATATAAAAAAAACTAATTAAAAATGGATCAAAAAGTAAAATGCTAAAAATCATTAATGAAAAAATAGGGAACTTAAGGTCCCTACTACATGACACTATTATAACTAAAGACACACAAACAGCAGAGGACAGACAAGATGACTACTGTCGTTAGGTGCTGTTGAGTTGGCTTCAACTCATAGTGGCACTATGTTCAACAGAATGAAACACTAGCCAGTCCTGTGCCATCTTCACATTTGTTGCTATGCTTGATCCCCTCGTCACAGCCACTGTGTCAATTCATCTGTTTGAGGGTCTTCCCTTTTTCTTCTGACCCTCTACTTTACCAAGTATGATATCCTTCTCTAGGGACTAGCCCTTCTTCATAACAGGACCAAAGTATGTGAGATGAATTCTGGCTGTCCTCACTTCTAAAGAGCATTCTGGCTGTATTTCCTCCAAGACAGATGTGTTCATTCTTTTAGAAGCTTATGGTACATTCAGGAGCTCTGGTAGCATAGTGGCAAAAGCACTTGACTGCTAACCAGAAGGCTGGTGGTTCAAACCCACCAGCCACTCCTCGGAAGGAAGGTTGGGCAATCCTACTTCCGTAGTGATACTGCCTCAGAAACCCAAGGAGGGGTCGCTATGAGTCGGGGCCGACTCGACGGCACATAACAACAACAACAACAACATGGTACATTCAGTATTATTCGTCAACACCACAATTCAAATGCATTCATTGTCCAGCTCTCACATGCATATAACAAAACAAAAAACAAACTCATTGCTGTTGAGTTGGTTCCAACTCATAGCGACCCCTCCTTGGGTTTCTGAGGCAGTATCTCTATGCCCAGTCTTCCTTCAAAGGAATGGCTGGTGAGTTTGAACCACCACTCTTCTGGTTAGCAGTCAAATTCCTTAGGCACTATACCACCAGAGCTCCCACACATGCATATAAGACTACTGAAAATACCATGGATCTGGTCAGGTGAACCTTAGTCTTCAAAGTGACCTCTTTGCTTCTTAACACTTTAAAGAGATCTTTTGCAGTAGATTTGCCCAATGTAATATGTTGCCTGGATTTCTTGACTGCTGCTTCCATTGGCATTGGTTATGGATCCAAGTAAAATGGAATCCTTACAACTTCAATATTTCTATTGTGATGTGGCTTATTGGTCCAGTTGTGAGTGTTTCTTTTTACTTTAGGTTGAGGTGTTATCCATACTGAAAGCTATAGTCTTTGATCTTCATCAGTAAGTGCTTCAAATCTTTTTCCCTTGCATCAAGCAAGGTTGTGTCATCTGTATATCTCAGGTAGTTAATTCTGATGTTGCATTACTCATTATATAGTCCAGACTCTCTTACTATTTTCTTATTATACAGATTGTATAAGCATGGTGAAAGGATACAGCCATGATTTGCAACTTTCTTGATTTTAATTCATGCACTATACCCTTATTTTGTTCCAACAACTACTCCTTGGTCTATGTATAGGTTCCTAATGAGCACAATTAAGTGCTTTGGAATTCCCATGGTTTGCAATATTGTCTATAATTTGTTATGATCCACACAGTACAAGATGACTGGAATATCCTAAAAATTAAATATTGTGTGCATCAAAAGAATTCACCAAATTTGTAAAAAGAGAACCTACAAACTGGGAAAAAAAAAATTGTCAATGACTAAACTCTAAAATTTATAAAAAAATTTCAGAACCTCAACAACAAAAAATGAATAATTCAATTAACAAAGAAAAGAGGACATGAACAGAAATTTCACCAAAGAAGATATTCTGGAAGCTAATAAACACACAAAGAAATGCTTCTCATCATTAGCAGTTTGAGAAATGCAAATCGAAATAACAATGAGCTATTATCTCACCCCATGTTTTGGTTACCTCTCATGCACTCTAACAGAAATACCACAGATGGAATGGCTTTAGCAAACAGGAGTTTATTCTCATACAGTTTTGGAGGCTAGATATCCAAGTTCAAAGTACCAGGCTGTAGGGGCAAAGTGAAAGCCCTTCAACCTTGAGCTTCAGCTCTGCCTCTTGCTCCAGGCCCACTGAGGCAGAAGCCTTTCTTCACTCAGGCGGCTACTTGCTCCTGAAGCTGACAAACCCATAGCCAACAAGTGTAAAGGCACAGTCCTGATATTGACAAACCATTTGGCAGGCCATTGATTCAAGTTCATTAAGAGTCCCAAGATGGGCAGACAACATGGCAGCCTGTTGAATAACAACTCGGCTACATTCAGGATTCAAGTGTGCCAAAAGCTATAGGCCATTTCTTGTTCTTCTGGTCTCAGGGTCATTAAGGCTATGATTCGTGTGGTGCATTAGTCCTTTGAACTAATCATTTCCCTGAATCATTGATTTTCTTTATTCTTCTTTATTGTAGACAGGGAGAGATCAATATTACCATCTTAGTCACTACTCACCAAAGTAGGATGTAGAACAAGTGTCTGTGGACTCTGTTAAGCCAATTGACCTTAGTGCCCCTGAGATTATGGTTCTGAGCTCCCAGGCCCAGGAATTCATTTCCTCAAGGTGTTTAATTATGGTTAAGAAGTGTTTACAACTGCTCCCTGTGTGTTCTACTATGTTCATGGATATGTTTGTACCACATATAAATAAATATACATGTAAAAATGTCTTCTGTCAAACCTATATGTTTTTATACATATAATCCCGTTCTCCTTCCCAAACCTGTTCAGTATGTCTGCCTATCTATGTTTAACATGCATGGATTATTGTTGTTACTGTGATTACAAGATTGTATATGTTGCTTTAACTCTTGTGCTCCTCCTGGTATCTTCCTTTGCCTTGAACATTTTGTGCTGCCCTTCCCCTTATTGTATATTGCCTTTCAATTCACCCAATTTAATAAGTGCCTTCCCTGTAATTAGTTATTTACCCTTGCTTCCCTCCAACCCGTGGTAATCTTAAAAGATTAATTCTTTCTGTGTTTAAAACTTTTATTGAGTTTTTACAGTTATTCTGTCATATAATATTTTTCATGATTTCATTCAGCATAATGCCTTCCAGGTTCATCTATTGTTATAGGTACTTTGCAGATTTTTCATTATTCTTTAACATTACGTAGTATTCCACTGTGTGAATGTACCATAGTTTCTTTATACATTCATTTGATGACACATACATTGTTTCCATGGTGAATGAAGCTGCTATGAACACAAGTGTGCATGGATCAGTTTGTGTCATGGCTCTTATTTCTCTAGGATATATACCTAGTAATATCATTTCTGGATCATATAGTATTTCTATTGCCAACTTTTTAAGGACACACCATCCCATTTTCCCTAGAGGTTGTACCATTTTATAGTCACAGCAGTGCATGAGGGTTCTGGTTTCTTCACAACCTCATGAGCATTTGTTGTTTTCTGTTTCTTTGAACTTTGCCATTAATACTGGGGTAGTTAAGGTTATGTGTCAATTTGGCTGAGCCTGGTTTTGAGTGGCTGTGCAGCTGGATGTACCCATGACCATATACCCATGAAGAAACTGGTAACCAACTCCATGGCGGAATCTCCTGGAGCAGCTGAGTAGCTGCCTTAGGGATATGATCTGATCCCAGTATATAAGGATAAGCTTTATAATGGTCTGTAGCTTTTGGCATGCTTGAATCCTGCAGGTAGCTGAGTTGTTACTCAGCAGCATACCATGTTGTCTTGGGACTTTTAATGGACTTGAATCCTTTCACCATACTTATTCAACCTGGATGCTGAGAAAATAATAAGAAGAACAAGATTGTGCTCAGATACCACTGCTTATAGCTATGAAAGGAATCACAATAGGAAGTCCCAGACAGAATTGGAGAAAAATGTTGAAAAAAACTCAAAATAATTAAAAAGACTCAAAATCATTAAAAGACCAGGCTTACTGTTCTGCAAGGGACTGAGAGTATGGACCTTAGATATCATCAAACCTGGTGAACCTAAGCCATGGCTCAACTTTCACCAAACAATAGACAGGCTTACAAAGTAAACTGTAACACCAGGAAGGTACGCATTCCTTAGAACAATCAACTATCAAAGATAAAAAGGCAAGAATTTGCCCAGGGATTAAGTTTAGAATGCAAGAAAGGGTAGGAAAGAATGACAAAACAGGAAATACAGGGATAAAATGGGAAGAGTGTTGTTACATTTTGGGAATTGCAATTAATGTCTCAAAACAAAATATTCATGAATTTTTTAGTAGAAAATCGATCTGCTTTGTAAATGACTTAATCACAATAAACGATAAATCACACAAAAAAATACTTGGGTAAAAAAGTTCATATTGTTACACTTTTCAGACAATCAAAAGTCACTAACAATTTTAAGAAAAATATAGAGTTATTCTGTTGTTGTTGTTAGGTGCTGTCAAGTTGTCTCTGACTCATAGCGACCCTATGTACAGCAGAACAAACACTGCCCCATCTTGTGCCAACTTCATAATCCTTGTGATACCTGAGGCCATCATAGCAGCCACTATATCTATTCATCTTGTTGAGGCCTTGCCCCTTCTTTGTTGACCCTCCACTTTACCAAGTATGATATCTTTATCCAGGGAATGCTACTTTCTGACAACATGACCAAAGTAGGTGAGAGGAAGTTTGGCCATTCTCATTTCCAAGGAGCATTCTGGCTGTACTTCTCTCAGGACAGATTTGTTAGTCCTTTTAGCAGACCATGGTACTCTTAGCATTCTTCTCCAACACCACAACTAAAAACATCAACTCTTCTTCAGTCTTCCTTATTCATTGTCCAGCTTTCACATGCTTAAGAAGCAATTAAAAATACCATGGCTTGAATTAGACACACCTTAGTCTTCAAGGAGACATCTTTGCTCTTCATCACTTGAAAGAGGTCTTTTGCAACAGATTTGCCCAATGCAATATGTCACTTGATGTCTTTACTGCTGCTTGCATTAGTGTTGATTGTAAAACCAAGTAATGTAAAATCCTTGACAGTTTCAATCTTTTCTCCATCCACTATGAAGCTGCTTATTGGATCAGTTGTGAGGATTTTTATTTTCTTTATATTTAGGTGTAATCCACACTGCAGACAGTAGTCTTTAATCTCTATCAGCAAGTGTTTCAAGTCATCTTCACTTTCAGCAAACAAAGTTGTGTCATCTGAGTATCACAGGTTGTTAATGAGTCATCCTCTAATCCTGATGCCACCTTCTTCTTCACATAATCCAGCTTCTCAGATTATTTGCTCAGTGTACAAGTTGAAAAAGTACAGTAAAGGATATAACCTTGATGCACTCCTTCTTGATTTTGAAATATGCAGTATCCCCTTCTTCTGTTTGAACAACAGCCTCCTGATCTATGTACAGGTCCCTCATGAGTACAATCAAGTGTTCTCAAATTCCCATTTTCTTCAATGCTATCCACAATTTGTTATGATCCACACAATAAAATGCATTTTCATAGTCAAGAAAATATAAAAACATATTTCTAGTAATCTTTGCTTTCAGCAAAGACCCATCTGACATCAGCAATGATATCCCTCATTCCATGTCTTCTACTCAATCCAGCTTGCATTTCTGGAAGTTCTCTGTCAATATACTGCTGCAACCATTTTTGAATTATCTTCAGTAAGATTTTACTTGCATGCGATATTAATGATATTGTTCGATAATTTCCACATTTTGTGGGATCACCTTTCTTTGGAATGGGTACAAATATGGATCTCTTCCAGTCAGTTGACCAGGTAGCTGTCTTCCAAATCTCTTGGCATAGCTTAATGAGTGCCTCCAGCATGGCATCCATTTGTTGAAACATCTCAGTGGGTATTCTGTCAATTCCTGGAGCCATGTTCTTCACCAATTCCTTCACTACAGCTTAAACATCTTCCTTAAATATCATTGGTTCTTGATCATATGCCACCTCCTGAAATGAATGAACATTGACCAATTCTTTTTTGTACAGTGACTCTGTGTATTCCTTCCATCTTCTTTTGGTGCTTCCTGCATCATTCAATATTTTACCCATAGAATCTTTCAATATTGCAACTTGAGTCTTAAAGTTTTTCCTCAGTTCTTTCAGCTTGAGAAATATTGACCATTTTCTTCCCTTTTGGTTTTCTAATTCCAGGTCTTTGCACATTTCATTATAGGAAGAGGCCATCCACCATTATATGGCTTTGTTTGCTTGAGTTGTTCTTTGAAATCTTCTTTTCAGCTATTTTTCTTGCCATTTCTTCTATTTGCTTTAGCCACTCTCCACTCAAGGACAAGTTTTGGAGTCTCTTCTGACATCCATTTTGTTCTTTTCTTCTTCTCTCATCTTTATATGACCTTTTGCTTTCCTCATGGATGATGTTCTTGATGTCATCCCACAATTTCTCTAGTTTTCAGTCATTGGTCTTCAATACATCAAATCTATTCTTTAAATGGTCTCTAAGTCCAGGAGGGAGGTTATTACAGTCATATTTTGGCTCTTGTGGACTTTTTTTAATTGTCTTCAACTTCAACTTGAACTTTCATCTGAGCAATTGATGGTCTGTTTCACAATCAGCTTCTGGCCTTGTTTTGGACAACGATATTGAACTTCTCCATCGCCTCTTGTCACAGATGTAGTCAATCTGATTCCTGTGTATTCCATCTGGTGAACCCCAGGTGTATAGTCATTTCTTATGCTGTTGAAAAAAGTATTTATAGCAAATAAGTCAGTGGTCTTGCAAAATTCTATCATGTGATCTCCAGCATTATTTCTATCACCAAAGCCATATTATCCAACTACTGGTAACTCTTCTCTGTTTCCAACTTTTGCATTCCAGTCACCAGTGATAATCAACACATCTTGATTGCATGTTTGGTTAATTTCAGACTGCAGAAGTTGGTAGCAATCTTCAATTTCCTCATCTTTGGCTTTGGCAGTTGGTGCATAAATTTGAATAATAGTAGTATTAACTGGTCTTCCTCGTAGGCATAAGGATATTATCCTATCACTGACAGCTTGTACTTCAGGACAGATCTTGAAACAGTCTTTAAGATGATGAGTGCCACACCATTCCTCTTCAATTTGTCATTCCTGGCAGAGTAATTCATATAGTTATCTGATTCAAAAGGTCCAAAACCTGTCCATTTTAGCTCATTAATGCCTAGGATATCAAACATTATGTGTTCCATTTCATTTTTGACAACTTCCAATTTTCCTAGATTCCTACTTCATACATTCCATATTCCAATTATTAATGGATGTTTGCATCTGTTTCTACTCATATTGAGTCATGTTGCATCAGCCAATAGAGGTCCTAAAGCCTTACTCTATCCATGTTGTTAAGGTCATCTCTACTCTGAGGAGTCAACTCTTCCCCAATCATATTTTGAAGGCCTTCTGACTTGATGGGCTCATCTTCCAGCACTGTATCAGACAATGTTTTATGGCTATTCATAAAGTTTTCTAGGAATATATCAGACAGTTTTTCACTGCTATTCATAAGGTTTTCACTAGCCAATTGTTTGAGAAGTGGATGGCCTCTTCCTTCTTCCAACTCTGTTTTAGCCTGGAAGCTCTGCTGAAACCTGTCAACCATGGATAACCCTGTTGGCATTTTGCAACACAGTAGCACAGACTCTAGCCTCACAACAACAAATATGGAGCAGGAATAAGAAATAGAGCCTTTAGAGTTGATTTTTTCTACTATTATCAATCTGTCTTTTTCACATCCTTCCAATGGTTTCTTTTAGTAAAATTCCTATTTCCTTTAAACAGCTGGTAGAATTTTTCTCTCCCAATGATATACTTCACATTAAAAAATGCTACTAATCTGTAATTTCTACTCTGTGGAGATTAGCATATGGTTTAGAAGATGAAAAATGCTGACTACTATGCCACTCCTCAGAAGGAAGATGGGGCAATCTACTTCCATAGTGATACTGCCTCAGAAACCTAAGGAAGGGTCGCTATGAGTTGGGTCCGACTTGACGGCACATAACAACAACAACATACTATTACATTCCTGTCTACTTGTACAATACTTGATCATTAAACTATTAATCATTCTTTCTTTTGATTTAATTTTGGAGTTGTTAAAGGGTAGATGAAGTAAACAGAGAATCAATTAACTTTCACTTGATGGACAATGGTGTTTGTCTCTTGATTTTCTTCATCATCTGGGATGATTTTTTTTTTTTT
>NW_006922040.1:129748-145570 GCF_000298275.1 Orycteropus afer afer
AAGCAAACCTGCAATATCTGGGAATAGGCACTAAAAAGAAAAAAAAAAAAGTAGGGAAGGAAAATAATAAATGAAGAAAAAAACAGGAAGAATGCAAAAAAAAGAAAACAAGGAATGGGGTTAGTCTTGAGAAAACAAAGGGGGGGAAAGAAAAAAAAAAGCTTTAAATTGGGGGGCACAGAATTTCAACCAGGCACAAGGAAATGAAAAAAAAAATGCTGAAGGACCTGGTAGGGGAAGATTAAGAATAATAATAAAAAGGACAAATGTATTAATAATATTAGTTGGTTTGAAATGGACAAATACAAGTAAGCTAATCACCAGGAAAAAGAAAGTGAAAAAGCAAAAAAGAAAAAGGAAAAAAAATTGGTGAAGGACTGGGTAGGGCACCCAGGCTCTGTCTGAGCACACAGACCATTATGAAGTTCCTGTGGGCCCAGAAGGTAGGTGGGAGTGGGGATGGCCACACATCCATACACCAAGCGGGTGTAGGGTGTAGTAATAAGAAGAATGTCGAATCTTTTCAGTCTTTTAGGCCCTGAGTGTCTTTGGGGTTTCTGGAAAGCAGAATGTGTTCTTAAGCCCCAGAAATCTGCAAGAGTGCTGTCTCTTTGAATATCCAAAATAGTCAAGCCTCTTTTTAAACCTTCAAAATGGTGGTGTCTTCCGGACTGGCAAAAGTCCACAGCTCAGCCGACCTTTCTCTTCACCTTCTCCATTTATTCCTCAGCCACCGTGCACAGTCCTCCGTGTAGTCCCTTGCTAGCAGGGTGATTTTTAGGTTAATTCTTAGGTCCTACCACCTCTCGGGAATCTCCAAGCTGTCTGTGTCATCTGTGCCATCAGGGTTGCTCAGGTCGCTGCCAGACCACAGCTCCTTGTGTCTCCTTTTTGGTATTTTCATGCAAATTTCTTCTGCTATTTGGGGTTTAGTCCTCTTTTGTATCCTTCCCTTCAAGGCTCAGGGGTCCAAGATTATCTTCTGTGTCTGTGTTAATTGGTTTCCCTTTTCTTTGTTGAAGATGGTCTGTGCAGTCCTTCTGCCTATTCTGCCATCTTGCCGGAACTCGCCCAAGGATGATTTTTTAAGAAATTTGATTAAAGAGAATTCTCCTTAGAAATGAGAATGGCTATATTTCATTTCATACACTTTGTTCATGTTTTCAGGGGGGACTAGCTCCTAGAGAAGGATATCATGGTTGGTAAAGTAGATAGGGTCAGTAAAAAGGAGGAAGAACCACAAATAGATGGATTACCACAGTGGCTACAACAATGGTCTCAAACATGGCAATGATTGTGAGGATGGCACAGGATGAGGCATTGTTTTGTTGTGCTGTATATGGAGTCACTGAGTCAGAACCAAGTCAATTAAGTCAATGGCACCTAACAACAACAACAACAACAACAACAAAAAGCAAACACAATGCCATCAAGTCGATTCTGACCCTAATAACAACAGCAAAGAAAAATTTAGTGACTTGCCAGAGTCATAGTTTTATTTGGGTGTTTAAATTCTTAGCTTTAGCAATCTTTATTCCAAGTCAAGCTTTGTTATTTTTTTAATTAATAAATTAATTTTTTACTTCTTGATATAACCTTTGGGAAGCCAGAAGGATTTGTCTGAAATCCCAATGATGCCTTTATTAAGTGATGGGACAATTATTGAACTTTTCTACTAAATGAATCTAATACTCTCAAAGGGCTAGCTATTTAAATGAGATAATGTTTATCAAATATGTTGCACAGAGTGCATACTGCCTGTGCTCAGTAATTTATTTGTAGATTAATAAATAATAGTAAATATAAAAGCAAATATAAGAGGATTATTTGATGAGGTAAATGATTTATTTGTCAAAAAAAATTGTTTCTGATTTTTCAATCAAGGGAGAAAGAAATATTGGAAATGAAAATATTTGAGTTGAAGAAAATGAAGAGAGACTGAGTCTATTTCATAAGTGCATAAGCTCCTTGCAATTTAATTTAGCTGGCACAGCAAATAGGACTTGATCTGCCATGAATACCGCAGAGAGAACCAATCAAATTTTCAAAAGTAATATGCTTCACCTTTATTAAAAAAAATGCATGAATGCATGCTTTTTATTATTTTAATTTTTGAAAAAAAAATTATTGTGATTTGGGTGAAAGTTTACAAAGCAAATTCATTTTCCATATAGCATTTCACATATACTTTGTCTCAAGACATTGACTGCAATTTCCCATAATGAATGCATGCTCTTGAGTGATTAAAGTTTCTTTAAATTCACTCATGTTATTTGTGTTAGTTGAATAAATTAAGAAATACATGTCTGTAATATGGGATAGAGATAGCCATTTTTATCATTATTGTAAGAAATTCAAAGTCTGTTCAATTAGAAATAAATAAATAAATAAATATAACCCAGACAAACAAATAATCCATAAGCTAAAGAAAGAAGTTAATTGTTAGCATTAGTGGGGAATTTTCTGAAATTTCATGAGTGGAGTTGCTGAATTCAGTTTTTATTTAACAATAACTGTCATTCTACAAATATTTACTGAGGGCTTAAAGGATTCAGGCTGTGTAGTAAACACTTGCCTTACATTGGTGAGGAAGGGTGAACATGGCTTTTCTCTTAATGGAGCTCATAGTATAGTAAGGGAGATAGACATGAATTAATAACAAAAAATGAAAAAGTATCTCTAACCACTATGCACAAGTTCATGATGTTATGAGACCTTAGCATAGATGATTTGACCTAAAAAGGGAGATGAGGGAAGTTTTAGTTATATCAAGATCTGAAGTATGAATTCTCATGATGGAAAACCACCTAGTGAAAAGATACCATGTCTAGAGGAAGCATGGTCAGGGTGGCTAAAGCTGAAATATTTCTAGGGATGGGACAAGCTTAGCACTGTAAGTTCTGAGAAAGAGTTTCATGTGTACAATTAAGTGAATTAGAAATTCAGTAAAAATTTCAAGTCTCTTATGGGGGAAGGTACAAGAGAGTGACAGCATATTTACATAGGCTGATGAAAAGATCACTAATGCAGTGTAGAAAATGGATTCAATGGTGACAAGAGCGGTTTTTCTAGCAGCTATAGTGGGACCCGGTGATGTTTCCTTCTTTCCTACTGGATTATTAACATCTTATAGGCCAAAGCTACGTTTCTCACAGGGAGACAGCTCATGGGGCAGGAGTGCATGGGTGGGAAGGACACAGGCAAGACATAACTATAGGGAGAAAGAGAGAGGGGAGCTATTGCATTGTAGGAAATTGCAGTCAGTGTCATGAGACAAAGTGCATGTGAGCTGCCGTATGAAAGTGAATTTGCTCTATAAACTTTCACCCAAATCACAATAAAAATTTGAAAAAAAAGAGAAAAGCTGCATTTCTTATGCTTTATAGTATAAAACTCAGATGATAAACTTAGTTAATATTTGCAGACTAAATAAAACAAGTGTTTGTTGTTTGCCGTCAAGTTGGACTGACTCACAGTGACCCCTCCTTGGGTTTCTGAGGCAGTATCACTACGGAAGTAGATTGCCCAACCTTCCTTCCGAGGAGTGACTGGTGGGTTTGAACCGCCAGCCTTCTGGTTAGCAGTCAATTGCCTTAGGTACTATGCCACCAGAGCTCCTAAAACAAGTGTAATCTTATTAATTATTTAAATCTCAAAATAATTGGGCTGATTATTTATTATCATTTAATATAGCCATAGTTCAAACGAAGTTGATCAGTTATTTAGGGATAAATCTATTGCTCTTTTTAGAACCCTTCACATAATCAAAAGGAGTTGAACCATTGGTTGTGGGAGTTCTCTTTCATTTCAAGCACTTAACATGCAAATCAAAGTAAGACGCTGTTGCAGAGTTATTCATTTAAAACTTTTCTTACATTTGGTCAATATCAGATCTAAAATATTTTCAACACTTTATTTTTAATTTTTATTTTTTTAGGAAAAAAGAAAAGTGAGCAATCTAATAAACAGATTGTGCCTCCTACTTGGGTTAGTTTTGTCTTAACTTTACAGCTCATATTGCATTTTGAATAAAAAATGAAGTTGTCAACTATGTTTTAAATCTATTTTAGATATGGTCTAGCATACAAAGTTTCTCAAACTGTCCTTTTTTTGTATAATAAATAGGAGTTATATAGGGAAATATACAGTATTTATACATAGGAATTCACAAATAAAGGGAAATAATCACATATGTATATTGAATTTACTGTTCTTTCTTGAATTTATGTCCTCATAGCATCCTTGAAACTCTCAGATGATATGCTGATATCAGGCATGTAAAAATGGTCTAGTGGAGGAATCTGATCTCCTCTAACTTCATGGGGGAAAAGACAGAATGTAGATTATCAGCCCAATGCTGATCCCTGGGATGGAAGTCAAACAAGCCTCAACCTGCATGCAACCTTTTTACCAATTCTGACACCAGTCTTTCCAAAGGCCACACAGAACTCACAGAAAATAATCAGCCTGTTCTCTGCCCCACTCAGACATGTGTTGCAAAGTTCATTAACTCTGCCAATAAATGTCAAGACACCCAACTCTTCCAAAAGCCTCAGCCTGAAGACAAAAGGCTCTTTTACTCCATGGATTGGTATACCCATTATAGCCAACTATCTCTGTGGGCCAACTCACACAGATCTCCTGATTCCTGATTCTGCTACCACCATTTCTCTGCTTCCACTTCTCATGGTCTCATGCTATCTCTGTTTCCTGGGTCTAGTAGTTTTTCAGCCCAGGGTTCTTGGGTCCAAATGATACACCTTACTCCCATCTTTTCTTCTTGGTGGTAGTGAGTTTCCCATTTCTGCTCTGGGATTGGCTCTCTTTTAAGCCTGCTGAGATGGCAAAACTAATATTTCCTCTCATAAGGCTTCCCAAACAACACATTTTCAGGGTCCCACCTCTAAAATCTATGCTATGCATTTTATTTGCATTATTAGCAATGCTGCTCAATCTCCTTCATGAACCTTATTTTCATAGTCCCACTCAATCATTTTGTCAGTTTGTCATACTGTAGCGGCTTGTGTGTTGCTGTAAGGTTGGAGGCTATGCCACCGGTATTTCAAATACCAGCAGGGTCACCCATGGTGGATAGGTTTCAGTGGAGCTTCCAGACTTAGACAGATAGGGAGGAAGGAAGAGGCCATCTCTTCTCAAAAAATGGCCAGTAGAATCCTTATGAGCAGCAGTGACACACTGTCTGATATATTACTGGAAAACTTTATTAATAGCCCTGAAACATGGTCTGATAGAGTGTTGGAAGGTGAGCCCCTCAGGTTGGAAGGCACTCAAAATATGACAGAGAATTGCTGCCTCCTCAAAGTAGAGTCAATCTTAATAATGATGTGGGTGGATCAAAGCTTTGGGACCTCCATTTTCTGATGAGATATGGCTCAAAATGGGAAGAAATAGCAGCAAACATCCATTAATAATCAGAATGTAGAACGTAAAAATTATGAAACTGGAAAATTGGAAGATGTCACAAATGGAATGGAATGCATAAATATCTATATCCTAGGCATTAGGGATCTGAAATGGATTGATATTAGCCATTTTGAATCAGATAATCATATGATCTACTATGCCTACCCAACCAAATCAAAAGCAAATGTACTGCCGTGGAGTCGGATCCAACTCATAGCGACCCCTCCTCCTTGAGTTTCCAAGGTGGTATTACTATGGGAGTAGATTGCCCAAACTTCCTTCTGAGGAGTGGCTACTGGGTTTGAACCACCAGCCTTCTGGTTAGCAGTCAAATGCCTTAGGCACTATGTCATCAGAACTCCTGCTACTATGCCTAGAGTGAAAAATTGAAGAGGAATAATGTTGCATTCATTGTCACAAACAATGTTTCAAGATCTATCCTAAAGTACAGTGCTGTCAGTGATAGGTTAATATCCATATTCTTACAAGGAAAACCAGATAATACTACTATTATTCAAATTTACACACCAACCACTAAAGCCAAAGATGAAGAAATTGTAGATTTTTACCAACTTCTGCAGTCATTAACAAAACATGCAATCAAGATGTATTGATGATTACTGGTGATTGGAATGTGAAAGCTGGAAACAAAAAAGAATCAATTGGTAGTCAGAAAATTTGGCCATGGTGACAGAAATGATGTAGGAGATTGCATGACATAATTTTGAAAGACTAATGATTTATTCATTGCAAATGTCTTTTTCAACAACATAGGTGGTGGTTGTACACGTGATCTTCACCAGAAGGAATAAGCAGAAATCAGATGGACAACATCTATGGAAAGAAGCAATGGAGAAGCTCAATATCATCAGTCAAAAGAAGGCCAGGAGTTGACTGTGAAACAAAATATCAATTGTTCCTTTGCAAGTTCAATTTGAAGTTGAAGAAAATTAATGTAAGTCCATAAGAGCTAAAATATGGCTTTGATTATATCTTACCTGAATTTAGAGACCATCTGAAGAATAGACTTGACACATTGAGCACCAATGACTGAAGACCAGATGAATTGTGGGATGACATCAAGAACATAATACATGAAGAAAGCAAGCAGTCATTAAAATACAGAAAAGGAAGAAAAAACAAACGTGGATTATCAGAAGAGACTCTGAAACTTGCTCTTGAATGGAGAGTAGCTAAAAGGGAATGGGAGAAATGACAAGTTAAAAAAGTTGAATGGAAGATTTCAAAGGGAAACTCTAGAAGACAAAGCAAAATATTATAATGAAATGTGCAAAGAGCTAGAGTTAGGAAACCAAAAGGGCAGAACATTCTCGGTGTTCTGAAGCTGAAAGATCTGAAGAATAAAACAGTCCTTGAGTTGAAATATTGAAGAATGCAATGGGCAAAATATTGAAAGATGCAGGAAGCATCAATAGAAAATGGAAGGAATACACAGAGTCATGGTACCAAGAATAATTGATCGATGTTGAACTATTTCAGGAGGTACCATATGATCAAGGAACAATGATATTGAAAGAAAAAGTTCAAACTGCACTGAAGGAACTGGCTAAAAAAAAGGCTCTAGGAATTAATGGAATACCTATCGAGATGTTTCAACAAACGGATGCAGCACTGTGCTTATTTATAAACAAATGGTGCTTATTTGTCTATGCCAAGACATTTGGAAGACAGCTACCTGGCTATCTTACTTGATGAGATCCATATTTGTGCTCATTGCAAGAAAAGGTGAGCCAACAGAATTCAGATATTATTGAACAATATCAATAATATCATACACAAATAATTTTTTTGTTGAAAATAATTCAAAAACAGTTGCAGTAGTACACTGACAGGGAACATCAGAAACTCAAGCTGGATTTGAAAGAAGGAGGATGTGGAAGAAGGGATATCATAGCTGATATCAGATGGATCTTGGCTGAAAGCAAAGGATACCAGAAAGATGGTTATTTTGTTTTATCGACTATGCAAAGGCATTTGACTGTGTAGATCATAACAGATTATGAGTAACATTGAGAAGAATGGGAATTCCAGAATATTTACGTGTGCTCATGAGGAACCTGTACATAGACCAAGAGACTCTAACAAGGGGATACTGCATGGTTTAAAATAAGGAAAGTTGTGTGTTACGGTTGACTGGTCTGCATGTACATCTTGTTAACTCTTGGGATAAGAGCCAGCCCCTGGGAGTGAGTTTTATTCCAGGCACAGAATGTATTCCAGGGTCATACTCCTGGGGGTCTCACCAGACTCTATCCAACCATTAATTCCGGTCATTATTGAGTTTTTGGATTTTGTTCCATGCTTTTCCTCCCACTCTATCCAGGGTCTCCAGATTTGATCCTTTCTTGAGTGGTTGGCATTGGTAGCTGGGCACCATCTAGTTCTTCTGGTCTCAAGGCTTCCATATGCCCTTGTTTTCTTGCACTCTTCTTTGCTTCTGAAGCTAGGAGACCATTAGGTGCATCTTAGATGGCCGCTTGAAAGATTTTAAGACCCCAGTCGCTACTCACCAATGTAGGATGAGGAACAAGGCTTTTATGTATTTTGTTGTGCCAATTGAGTCTGCTGTCCCCTAGTACTATGGTCTTGAGACAGTAGGTCCATTGGATTTCTCTCCCATAGTGTCTGGGTGTCTGTGAGGGATTTCTCTGTGTCTGTCTTCTATTATTTCTGTAAGGATTGCAGGTATTTTGTATCACTGGTGTTTGTGCAAGATTAGCCTGTGCTGAATCTATCCTTGGTCTAGAGTATACTCTTATTCACTGACCCCATCTGATCCTCTCTGGTGTTTATGTGTTTATCTGTAGCCTGGTGTTTGGTGTTAATGGTAATGCAGTATTGTGGGCACACTGGTTGGTATTAGCATCTGTCATCTTTCTCCTATGTGCACAAAAGATATGTAATTATCAGCAAATATGAATTTGTTGCTGTCATTTTTGTTATGTGCTTTTTCATGGTGTTGATTTCTTTGTTCCATGTAATTTTCTATGCTGAGCTCATTTTGTTTATGAATCGTGTTACCACTTATTTCATTGCTATTGTATTAGTATTTGCTGAGTATTTATGCTGGTCCTCTTTTTTGATGTGAAGGTTTATCATTTTTCTTTGAGGTTACCCTGTGATTTATAGTTTTCTCCCCAAATTCTATCTCATGTTGTCTTGACTTCCCTACCATCTACAAGTTCTGTAACAACAGTTTTTTCCCTCTTTTTGGTTTGTAGTTGTCCTCATCTGTCAACTGATGTCTCCTGTTCCCTGTTTACAGTCTTGTAGGCTTACTTACTTTGGATACTTCCATAGTTGGGTTAGTTTCTGGGTTATATCATCATGTGTGTTAATGGTCAGTTGTTGGCTGTTCTTGCTTCTCTGTCCAAAGAGCTCCCTTTAGCATCTCTTGTAAGGTTGCTCTGGTTTTAACAAATTCCCTTCATTTCTGCTCTTCTCCCTCCTTGCTGTTTCTCTTCCTAGTCACAGGCCACCAGCGCTGTCATCCCTGCAGCCCTTGGTGACCAGGGCTGATCTTTAGGTCAATTCTCAGGTCTCAATACCTCTTGGAAATATTCAAGCTGTTGGTTCCGTCAGGGTAGCTGACAGTCCACGGCTCTGATCATCTCTGTACTCACTGTTTTCATTCAGGTTTTTCCACTAGTTGGTGCTTAGTCTACTTCTGTATAGTTCCTTTCAAAGCTCAGGGCTCCATGATTATCTTCTGTATCTCTGTCACTTGTTTTTACTTTTCTTTGTTAAAGAGCATCTGTGTCACATGTCTGCCTATTTCTCCATCTTACCAGAAATCTCTCTGGTATCTTATTTTTCAAGGTCCCTAGATAGCTCTAGACTACTAACTGGAAGTTTAATGGATCAAATCTACTCAGCGACTTCAATAAAGTGCAGTCAAGAAAACCCTGGAGAGTTCATTTCTACCCTGTAACACATGGAGTCAGCAAGAGTTGGCATTGACTCTACAACAAGGAATTTGTTTTGTTTTATCTCTCTCTCCACTTTAGTATCTCCTATCCCAATCTTTCTCTTTTAGTATTATTTTGGTTTTATTCCTCAATCAATTTCTTCTTTTTCTCTCTCTTTCTATAGCAAACTAAACTAAAATATCATAGGCCAGTGATTACGTCTTAGTACTTTGTGTGTAACGTACATTACTCACATATTCATAAACAAATCTGATATTGTTATCACTCTAGTTAGCAACAAGAGAAGAAACTGCTTTTGTGCCTTCAAATTTAGTTTTTCTTTGGGAAATTATTCAAATGTCTTTCTTTTTTTCAATCAGAAGTAGAATAAAAATTAGAGCTCAAAGGAAAGCGGGCTTTTTAAAAAAAAAATATTTATATTAGAAACATACAATGAAACAGGTTGCAGTTATTTTTGTAGGACATAATAAGAAGTTAGAAATGAGTATCAAAGAACTAAAGAATGAAATGAAATAACTTAGAATTTTATAAGTTTTGTGATATTTACTTTTTTCTCTGACTAGTATTATTTGATTGGGTACAGGTTAAGGTGCTGCAAATCAGAGACCCCAAAATACGGGCCATAAAAATCTAGATCTTTCTCTCTTTCTCTCATTACCATACCAACCAGAGGTAAGTAGTCAGAGCTAGTTGTATAACTCTGCTCTCTTTAATGTGTTACATCTTCGGCTTTCCCAATTCTTAAATTCTTTGAGATTGCCATGAAAGAGAAAGACTCAAGATAGCAATATGAATTTCCTTTTAAGGCCCAGAGTCAGCAACTTTCTCTTTTGTTTGCATCTCATTAGTTAGTCTCAAAGCCTGCTATATTCTGCTATAAACTGTGAGAAGATGACATTGGTGAACTATTAGTAATTTCCTTAAGTTTGAAAAATTTAGTTCAAAACAAATTATTTTACCAAAATTTCCTCCATATCTGGAATGAATTTAATTTTAAAATCTGGTTGATTTCATCTACACTCTTGACAGTGAAGAATTAAAATAATATGAAATCAAATAAATAATGAGAGAGAGAGAGATTCCTGGGAGTAAATTACATGGTATGGTTTTTCTAGCCATAGTCTTTGTAACTCCCATTGGATTACTCAGTGGGACCATGGAATTTAAACTCCTGATAGTTAAAGTCATCCACCTGGGGTATTTTTGTTGGAACAGCATGAAGTAATCTCTGGGAAAGTTTGCTCTCTCTCAGGTACATAGAACTTTGATGTTGGGATTGGCTGGTTTTGCTATTCTGCCAGGCTCAAAATGAGTCCTCCTAGAGGTAGAAGGAATCTGACCACCTGGTAAGAGAGATGAGCTGCTAAGAGAAAGACACCTGGCTGAAAAAGAGAGATGCTCAGCTGAGAGATGGCTGCAGTAGAACAAAGAGGCACAAGACAGAGTGGTATGCTTACCTGGCCCACAAAGGCAGAGGCCAGTGAGAGACCAAGGCCAGAGAAGCATGTCTAAGGGCACAGCAGAGGGGAGGCTGTCCTGACTGAAGAACTGTATCCTGAGTATGTTCCTCAGTTTGAATTATAGCAAGTTGCTTCTGTACTGAACCCCATAATCTGTGAGTTCTGTGTGGCCACTGCTGCGAATTGTTGAACCCGGAAGAGACATGGTGGGTTCTGTGGGAGGTATGGTTGATGTTAAGGTTGGTAACAGGACTGGAGAATGGCGGCATGTCTGGCTTCATAGGAACAGGCCTTGGGCTGCTGATGGTGATTCTGTCTTCCTCTTGTGTAGTTAGAGGAGGTCAAATGATGCTGTCTCCTTGCCCTTTTAGCAGAGATTGAAGTTCCACCTTGAGCTTTTTGTGGACTACCAAATGACCATTATTATAAGTGTGTAGGAAACCACAGGTGATTAAAATGTATCTCCAGACATAATAAAAAGTTAGATGAAACTCAATTTTATTTAGCATTAACGAAAAAGTCCTTATTATAGTTTTCAGAGTCTTATGAGATCTTGGTTTCTGTGAAAGCTTTGTTTACATCTTTCATTTCTCTCTTGCTCTCTAATATCATGTCAACCACATGGTCCTTTTTTTCATTTTCCTCCAAAGTGTTAGGCATTCTTTCATCTCTGAGTCTTTCCTTTTATTTCCTCCTTCTGGAAGTCTATTCTCCCAAGTTTTTTGCAAGCCTTGCCCCATCATCTCCTTCAGATCCTTGTTCAGATGTTATCTTCATGGAATGACCTGTCCTTACTTTCCCATTTCAAATTCACTCAAATTTTTACATTCCCCTTGACTGCTTTATTTATTTCATTGAAGTTATTTTCACCTAAGGTTTTATATCTTTTGATTATTTATTTATTTTTAATTGACTGTCTTTCCCAACAGGAATCGAAGCTCTCTGAGGACATTGTCTTTTGTTTATTTCATGTTTGTTTCTCATGGATAGATTAGTGGATGATACATAATATGATTGTCAATATGTATTCAATGCCAAATGAATGAATGATGAAATTAGTGACTGAGTGAGTGAATCACAAAGGCTAAAATGGTATTGACTCCATGAGTAATTTTGGGGAAATTTAATTCATGCTGTGACTTATGCAATTATATTCATGGTATGGGAAAAAAGAAAACAAACGGAAAAAAAAAAAAAAAGCAAACTTGAATTATCTTTTGTATTAATTTAAAGATCTAGAATGATTAAGAAAAATGAAGTCTTCGGTTGTTTTTGTTAGGTGCCTTCTAGTCGATTATGACTGATAGCTACCCTATGTATAATGGAAAGAAACACTGCCCCATCCAGCGTCATCCTCACCTGATCTTTGTTTTGCTTGAGCCCTTTGTTGCAGACACTGTGTCAATCAGCTCATTAAAGATCTCCCTCTTTTTCACTGACCCACTATTTTACCAAAAATGATGTCCTTCTCCAGAAATCAGTCCTTCCTGATAACATATTCAAAGTACGTGAGCTGAAGTCTTGCCATCTCCACTATTAAGGAAGATTCCTGCTGTAACCTTCCAAGACAGATTTTTTATTCTTCTGACAGTCCGTGATATAATCAGTATTCTTCGCCAATGGCATAAGAATATTTCATAAAATTATAAAGGCTTGTCTTGCATACATTCTATAACTGGGGATAAAAATGTCCAAGTATTGATTTTAAACATTCCAACCACTTTAAAAACTCTAAAAATAATAAAAATTGCACTTTTTTTGCAGTATCATTCCAATAGTAAAATTGTTATTTATAATTTTCTTATATAAGGAAAAGAGTTCTTAAAGCTAGTAGCAGAGCTTTGAAATACATGGCCTCTTATAGGTTTATTTTTAATACAGTGAATATAGTTCAGAATGATAGTTTTAATCATTAGTATCATTCTGTGCTTAGACATGAGCCATAGAAGCTAGTTATTTAGCAGAACTTATTTTCACATTAAATTGTTCCACGCAATGTTCTTCAATATTTGTTACCCAAGTGCCAATTACACCCAAGCAGTGGTTAAGGACCCAGATTAATGTTTCTACTCACCACATGAAGTGATTCTGAAAATCCCTGTGGAGGTAATTGCAAACTTGTTTTAGGTACAAATGCACTGATTTAGTGAGATAGTCAGAAGAGTCTAATCTGTATGTGGTCTAAACAAAGTGGTGTGGTAGAGCAAATTATTCTGAGCATAATTGTCAAGCATGTTTCAAAGTGATAATTAGGATAATAACAAATGATATTCCCAAGGAAGTGAATTGTCAGGTAGTATGTAATAAAGTTGGAACTTTATTGAAGAATTTAAGGAGGTTCTTAGCATATATTTAAAACAACAACCTCACACAAAGAAATATTAAATTTTAAGATTTTATGATGACCATATACTTGTAAACTTCACTAAATCTATTTAAATGAAAAAGACCTATGATAAACCATCATATTTCCATCAGATTTTTGAAAGCATGGACTTTTTTTCCCTCCAATCTTGGTAAATAGGTAATGACAAATATTTTATTATAGAGTATTTCTCACATAGAGGGGAGAGTGCTACTGCAACACAGTTACTAGGGATCTGTTTTCACCTTCTACCTACAGATGGACTCTGTCATTTAAAATGTCAGAGACAGGAGCTAAAATTTACGGTCCTAGAGTGGCAATTTAAGCTAATGACAATGATGACATTAGTAATAATCATCATAATAACATTTATTGAACACTTTGTTTCAGACATTATTAACTAGTTAAATACATAATTTAATTCTCACATCGATGCTGTAAGAAAAGATTGTTACACATTTTATTGATAAGGAAATTGAGTCAACATTAGCATATAGTAGAACCTGGATTAAAATTCAGACCTGTCTTATTCTACAGTTCTTAATCTTAGCCACAACGTTATACTGGTATAATAGTTACAGCCAGAGATACTATTCTATATAGGCATTAAGATTCTGCACTATATTTCTCAACATTTCTTGATCATATTACCATAGTTGTTGATTGGGTCTGCTGTGATTCTCAGTTGTTTGATGGCCCTAACCATTGACTTTCTTTTTATGGTTCCGAATGAAGCTTCTGACTGTGTGTCCTTTAAAATTCTCCTTATATTGCTCATTTCTCCTAATCTATGATGAGATCCTAATGCCTTTCATTATGCTTGAAGAAGCCCTGGTGACATAATGGTTAAGCACTGGGCTGCTTACCAAGAAATGTCTGTAATTTGAAACCACCAGCTGCTCTGCAGTACAAAAGACCCAGGGAACTGTCCTGCTAAAGGTTACAGAAAACCATATGGGGTAGTTTTGACTCTGTCGTATAGTGTCACTATGAGTCTGATTTCAGTCAACAACACAGCCACAACAACATGCTTGAAATGTTTCTGTAACACTTTATTTTGGCATTCGCATTCCTAAATACGTCCGGAATATCATGTAACCCTTCTATGTCCACTTTTCTTCTCCGCAAAATGGGTATCATATTATATACTTCCACTACTCCTTGGAAGGAAGACTAGACGATTTACCTCTGTAGAGTTACCGCCTCAGAACCCCAAGGAGGGGTCACTGTGAATTGGATCTGACTCTAGTACAGTGAGTTTTCTTGGTCCCGTTGCTATGTTGATAATTAAATTTGATGTGTATGTCAAGGTTGTAGTACAGTGCTGGGAAAGTCTGGATGGTTCTTGTCACTGAGGTGAACCACCACTTAAGACAGTAAACACTCAACAGACTTTCAATGAAAAAACTCTTAAAATTGAGTGCTATGTGTAAAGGGTGACATTTATACCAAATACACTACTGATGCTAATACAAAACTCACTGCCATAGAGTCAGATGCAACTCATCACTTAATTTCTGAATATTCATGAAAAAAATAAATATAAACTGTTAAATTATGACAAGTGTTAAGATGGGCAACATCTGGGAATAATGAGGTGCTGTGATGGGTTGAAGGTCTAATTTTGAAACCACAGTTGAGGAAGGACTTCCTGAGAAGGGTTATATTTAAGATGAGACTTAACCAGTGAGAAGAAGCTAGGCAGATAAAGGTTATCTACGGCAAAAGGAACAGTTTTTAGAAAAGCTCTAATATGGAGAAGAGTTTGGTAAATTAGAGGAATTGAGAAAAAGACTGTGCAAAATGAAGGCACTGAATCCATGGATGGTATAACATTGTAGCCCCTCAAGATGATCTGGCAGAGTAATGCCTAAGGCACTTGACTGCTAACGAGAAGGCTGGCAGTTCAAATCCACCAGCCACTCCTCGGAAGGAAGGTTGGGCAATCTACTTCCATAGTGATACTGTCTCAGAAACCCAAGGAGGGGTTGCTATGAATCGGGGCTTACTTGACGGCACATAACAACAACAACAACAACAACCCCATTACCTGTGAATGTGACATTATTAGGAGAAAGTTTTTGCAGATGTAATCCAGTTAAGATGGAAGCATCCTGGATTAGGGTGGGTCATAAATTCAGTGATGGGTGTCCTTATAAGGAGAAGATTTGGAGACCAAGAGAGAAACAATGGCACACACAGCGAGAAGATGGCCATCTGAAAATTGAGACAGAAATTGGAGCAAAGCAGCAGCAGCCAAAGAATGCTAAAGGCATTAAAGCTAGGATGAACAAAGAATGATTCTTTTCTAGGGTCTTTAGAGTGAACATGGCCCTGCTGACACATTGCTGTTGAACTTCTAGCCTCCAGAATTGTGATAAAATAAATTTTTGTTGTTTTAGGCCAGTCAGTAAGTAGTTATGGTTGTTGTTGTTGTTGTTAGGTGCCGTCGAGTAGTTTCCGACTCATAGCGACCCCATGCACAGCAGAAAGAAACACTGCCCGATCCCGCGCCAGCCCCATAATCCCTGCTATACTTGATCCCATCATCACAGCCACCATATCAATCCATCTCGTTGAAGGCCTCCCCCTCTTTCATCGACCCTCCACCCTACCAAGCATG
>NW_006922040.1:148868-150502 GCF_000298275.1 Orycteropus afer afer
TCAGTGCAGATCAGTGAGTAAGCACCAGCCCGCCCGTGCTTACCTTGGTCCCGGAGACCCGATCCCTCTCTGGAGGGTAACAAGGGAGCCGTCTGAGCACTAGTGACTGGGTTTTACCAAAGTAGTTATGGTAGCCCTAGGAAATGCATGTAGCTTTGAATGAGAAAAGCATGTGGAGAGACTGTGGTGTAGGATGCATGGGGTGGAATGCAGGGTAAATGGGTATGAAATGGTGCCAAAGAGCAGTGAGAGCAGTGCTGAAGACAGACATTGGAAACCTCATGATTCTTTCTTTGCCTGGTGCCTGTGAGAGCCATGTTGGCCTGGTGGCCTGAGGAACATCTGTGCAGGGAAGAGCTGTATCTCTCAATCCCTCCTCCAGTGCTTCTTACTTCCAATGAGCCCTAGGCAAGCATTTCTATTCACACATTAACAAAAGCAGAAACCAAGACAACAGCTTTGTGAAGTGTTCTCTGTGGTGACATGTTTCCCTTAAAGTCTACTACTGCTTGAGGAGTTTATCTTCTGTTTGCCTTTGCAGTCCTACAAGTTTGCTTTGCTCAGTCAGTTTTACTTTAAGTCTTTTAAAGTGGACCAGCCAGGCCAAAAAAGGCCATAATTAAAGTCTTTGTCACTTAAAGGTAGTAATAAGTATGGTGATAGCTGGGAAAAGAGCATTTTTGGTTGTCTTTTGAACTATGAAATGACTTGGAGGTACTTGGAAAATTAATTAGGCCGGGCAGAACGAAGGCCTCTAATAAAAAGGCCATAGATTTGATTCTCTCATCCCTCTAATCTCTGATAGTGACAGAATTTAAAATATTTGTCATTCTTTTTTCCTGGGTAATGAAGTACTGTGACCTGGATGAGCTCCTTGTTTATTTTCTATCAAAGGAGAGAGTGTTGAGTTGGGGGTGAGGGTGGAGGGAGACACAGACAGAGACACACAGAGAGAATGAATGTGAAACATTATAGACTTGAGTATACTAAAACAGATAATCTGTTTCAACAAATTTCAAAGTTGGTTTTCCAATTTTGAAGAGGCTCTTAGTCCCGGTTTCCTGTAGCCAAACTGAAAGCCAACCATTTATTTGAAACAAATGACCTAATCAAGGTCTAGCTACCAGCCTGTAAAAAGCAGATGTGCCAATGAAATGGTACTAGTAGCTGTGTTTTCCACAACTAGTGCGAGAAGATACATCAGGCTGGAAGAGCTATACCAACGTGATGAGGACTGTTTCCTAGAGCTTCTAGAATTGTTATATTTGTAGTAAGCCAAGAGGCAGCCTGCTCTGTGTGATTGCAGACATGCTGGTTGCTACAGACATTCCATACAACACTGTATTGTATCACCGGTTCTTGTGCCTGACCACAAGAGGCATAATCTGTTAAGGAATGTCATTGGAATATTATGCATCAAATTCATTATGTGGAAGAAGTTACAAAGTTTGAATGTCTTAATATCCTATCAGTCATGAAATCTTAATATCCTATCAATCTTATCCTATCAATCTTGATATCCTATCAATCAGGAAAATAAAAATTTCTGTAAAAGCCTTTATCCAACCTTCTTTTTCCCTGACATGATATTCATATCTAACACATAAAAAGAAAAAAAAAGGAAAAAAAAAAAA
>NW_006922040.1:150602-153982 GCF_000298275.1 Orycteropus afer afer
TGTCTTACAAGAAAGGTAAAAACCTACTGATATGAAAATGGCTGGAGAAACAGAAGTAAGATTAATGGAGGAACCTGACTTGACAGTATTTCAAACACTTTAGAGAGAGGGCAGCCTTAACTGCTAAATGTCAGTACCTTAACTGATGGAGAAGTACTACTTTGTGTAACCTGTAGCACTCAATGGGATTTTCAGTCTGTGAGTTAGCAATGAAAAATAAACAGGATTGGGCTTTCTGTTTGTAATTCAAGACATACAGCCACTATTTTTAAGTTGCTTGCATTTATAGAACACTACAAGTTACAATGTGCCTAACATTTCTGAAAACGAAAACAAATAGTTTTCCCAAACTGTAGTTGTTGTTTTGCATTTTTCTGGTTTCTCCTCTGTCAACCTCAAATCATTATTCCTATTGCCTTCTCTGCAGCTGCATGGTGCAGCTGAATGAGGCTGGAGAACACAGAGCCATGCTGACTGCTTTGGTTTAAATTCATGACTGTTATCTTTGTGGGCTCTTTGTGCTGCAGCATAACACTACATATCTCTGATCTGTTCACTCTCCACTCTCCTAGGTGGTTTTCTTCTCTCCTCAAACCTGCAACCCTTTTTTCACAATCTTTACTTTCAACCAGTAAATTCGCTTATTTATTTAGAAAGTAGAAGCCATCAGGAATGAGCTTCCAGCAAGACTTTTACTTAGGTTGCCCGTAGACTCTGAATCAAATGTTTTACCTTGAGTGAATACCCATGGTCCTGAGGCCAATGTCTCCAGTTGAGCTCTATATACTTATCCAAGAACCTTGTTTTACCAACTTTAAAATCTCTTGCATCATTAACTTTTCCTCTTTTAATAAAGAATTTACATCAACCTATATACATACTGAAAAGTCTTACAGTATGCGGATAGTCAAACTGTGCTATACTCTTACTATGCAATACTAATCAGATAAAAGAATGAATTATTGGTATACTCACCAACTTAGATGGATCTCAAGAACATTATGCTCAATGAAAAAGACTAATTGCAAAATGTCATATACTGCATGATTTCATTTTTATAACATTCTAGAAAAAGCAAAATTATAGAGATGAAAAAAAAAATAGTGTTCACCAGAGGTGAGCAATAGTGGCAGGGAGGAAAGAAGGTAGGACTATAATGTGGTAATACAAGGAAGATCTTTGTGGTGTTGGAACAGTTTAGCATCTTGATGGTGGTGGTGGTTACACAAATCATCACAAATGGTATAAAGACATAGACCTATATACACACATGATATCAATGTTAATTTCCTAATTTTTTATTGTACAATAATTATATAATATGTACCCATTGGGTAAAGCTAGGAGAGGCATCTAAGCCACCTCTCTATACTATCTTTTTAAACTTTTTATTGTGGTTGTGGTTTGGGAGAAAGTTTACTGAGCAAATTGGTTTTCTGTTCAACAGTTCATATACATTTTGTTTCATGACGTTGACTGCAATCTCCACAATGGAACAACACTCTTCCCATGTCCTCCCTGTGTTTATCATTTCCCTTTGTCCTTCTTTCAGATCCATTCCTACCTTCTGAGATTTATCCCCTGGTAAATGCTACCCTTTTGATCTCTTATGGTTTATTGTTCTAAGGAGTGCTTACCTCCCTCGTGTAATTGTTTGCCTCAGAGTTCTGCTTATTGTTTGGCTGAAAGTTGAGCCGTGGGAGTGAGTTCAGTTCCAGGCATGAAGGGAGATTAAGGGCCATTGTCTCACAGGTTACCCAATCTCTATCAAATCAGTAAGCCTGGTCATTTTTATGATTTTGGATTTTGTTCCACATTTTTCTTTCGCTTTATCCAGGATCTCCAATTTTTCTCCCTTTCAGAATGATTGGCAGTGGTAGCTGGGCACCATCTACTTCTTTCTCTGTACTATATCTGCATATTTCTGTGGATCTACAATCATTTCAAAATGAAATTTAAAAAAATGCATGGAATCAAATATGAACATACCTAAATTCAGTGTATTAAAGGCTATCAAATGTATAAATTAGTACTACGAGTTTATGAAAAACAAAGGAAAAAACAAAGTATTAAACCTGAGCAAAAATAAAAAAGCAAACTCTCATATTCCACACTCTTCTACAACTACCACTGCATTCTTTCATAGCAAATCACCCAGAAAGATTCCTTCTGTTTCCAACCCCTCTATCTTCATTGCTGTCAAGTCTACTTTAATCAGTGTTTAATGCTCATCACTTCAGTGATATTGGTCTTACTTAAGTCACTGTTGGCCTCCATGTTGCTAATCAAATAGTTAATCTTATTTCCTCATATTAGTAAAACTATCAGCAGTATTTGAGATAATGTGTTATTCTCTCGTCCTTTAAAAACATTTAAAAAGTGATCTCCATTATGTCACACTCTCCTGGCATTTCCCTTTATGCTCAACTCTTCACTTTCAATCTCTTTGGCTTATTTGTACCTCTCAAATATTTCTGTGGATAGCCAGAACTTCAACTATGACTTCCTATTCCTACTTTTATTTTCACATTAGATGCCATCAGTTTACTGGTAACTCTCCAGATTTTTGTCTTTAGTCCTGATCTCTCCCTTCAGGTCTGGACTCATGCATACAACACAGCCTTCTTGACATCTCCCTCTGTACACCTAATCCAGTCCAGTTACCATCAAGTCAATTCCAAATCATGGTGACCTCTTGCATGTTAGAATAGAACTGTGTTTCATGGGGTTTTCAGTGACTGAGTCTTGGATGTTCAGAAGTAGCTCTCCAAGTCTTTCTTCTAAGTCTCTCCTGGGTGGACTCAAACCACTAACCTTCGAGTTAGCAAATGAGTATGTTAACCATTTGTGGCATTCAGAGACTCCACACACCTAAGACACGTGTTAAAAGTGACATATCCCCAAACAACCTCTGATCCTCTCTTGTAGTCTGCTATTCCTGAAGCTTTACCTATTTTAGTTAATGACAACACTGATCTTTCATTTTGTAGGCCAAGTGCCTAGGAGATGCCTTTCACTCCTCTCTTTGTCCACACCACACATCCACACACTTTCAGGTAATATGTATGTTAACTTTTATTTAGAAAATGACCACTATTCACTAATTTACCTTTGCCACACGAGTTAAGGTCCTTTCATCCACAGTCTAGATTATTGTAATGGATTTCTAACTAGTCTGCCTCTTTCTCTTCATACTTTTGGTGTCTATTCTAAATTCAGAAGATGCCTTTTAAACAGTCATTGTGTATTTAAAGGTATGATGACATTTATTTCCAAGTCTTTCTAGGTACATGTACTTTGATTTACTTTGGATAAATATGAAGATGTAGACTAGCTAAGTCATATGTTGTTGTTGTTGTTAAGTGCCGTCGAGTCATTTG
>NW_006922040.1:156899-158337 GCF_000298275.1 Orycteropus afer afer
TGCTGGAACTCGTATGGTAGAATTTTGCAAGACCAACGACTTGTTCATTGCAAACACCTTTTTTCAACAACACAGACGGAGGCTGTACATGTGGACTTCACCAGATGGAACACACAGGAATCAGATTGACTACATCTGTGGCAAGAGGTGGTGGAAAAGTCATATGGTGGGCATATATTTAATTTAAAAAAATGACAAACTTTTCCAAAGTCAGTGGACTATTTCACATTCCTACCAGCACTCTCTCCACATTATAATCCATAGTGATAGAAAGTAGGTCAGGGCTGCATGAGAAGAAGGAGCGAGGTAAAGTACAGGTTGGGAAAGAAGGAGTGGATTACCAATGAGCACTAGGAAACTTTTAAGGATGATTGTTATGTTTCTTATCTTGATTGTGGTGATGGCTTGTTGGGTATATACATATCTTAAAACTGGTTAAGCTGTACCCTTTAAATTTATAGTTTATTGAATGCCTTTTATAATTCTATAAAGTGGTTATAGTTATGGGAATAATAGTAATAATGTTTCATCTAGTTATCACAAGTACCAAATGAGGCAATACATGTAAAATACTAAGCTCAAACCTGTCTTATGTTAAGTGTTCAATAAATGGTAACTGTTATAGCTTTATTATTGGTAATAAAAGAACTAATCTTGCAATTTTCTGCTCTGGAGATATATAACATTAATTCCAAGTAGGAGAGGAAAATAATCTTTTTCCAACTACAATTTTACTTATAATAAAAATGCATGATATTTCTTTAAGTATATAAAATTCTATAGCATGTTTTCCAATATTAATGAATACATTTAACCCACCAAAAAGAAAACATGAGATTGAAGTCAATTTTCCAGAACATGATGAATGTGGATACAATTTCCTTATCCAGTTCCATAATGTGGGCTATAGATTAGAATCATGGGAAATTCAGTACCCAGGATGTAGGAGATGAACTTTGGGATATCATCTTGGAGTTTTACACTAAGTCAGTGCTGTTTCATTTAATAATTATTATGTTCACTCCCCAAGCCCTTCATTTGCCTTTACTAATTGACTCATTTCTTTATTTTTATATTTCATAACCATTCCAGGATCCAGAAGACTCCAATATTAAATTATAGCTTGGTACCTTGATTTCCATTTGAGGAAGTATATTTCTGGCCTCTGTATTTGCCATATTGTTCTAATTATAAGAACACAGTTCACTGAAGGAGAAATAATTAAAAATAAAAATAAAGAATAAACAGAATAGAACAAAGATCTAGGTATGATTTCTTCTAACCACTTCCTCAGCAACAACATCAGATAATAGCACTTTTAATTGAAAGCAGTGTGCTAAAAATAATCAAGATTTCTCTGGTGAAATGGAGTAAAATGCAATTAGACTTCACATAATAAAAGTAGAACATCATTTATGATGTTGATTACCAAAGGGGA
>NW_006922040.1:158937-160895 GCF_000298275.1 Orycteropus afer afer
CCCCAATGATTCTGAGTTTTGTTCATCATTGTTCTCCCACTCTATCCAGCATCTCCTACATAGATCCCCCTCCAAGTGGTTGACAGTGGTAGCTGGGCACCATCCAGTTCTGCTGGTCTCATAGTCTTATAGGCTGAAAAATCACATGGTGTACCAGTTGCTTGGACTAATTATTTCCATGCATCTTTGCTTTTCTTCATTCTTCTTTGCTCTGGATGAGGAGAGACCCATTGTTGCATTGAGATGGCTTTTAATATCCTAGTCGCTACTCACCAGAGTAAAATGTGGAACAATGTTTCTGTGTAGTGTGTTATGCCAATTGAGCTTGATGGCTTCTGTGACTATGGTCCTGAGCCCAGAGGTCCAACTACTCGCTCACTCTGGGTAGCTAACTATGGCCAAGAAGTGACTACAACCTTGCCACTCCTTGTCCCTTGTCAGCTCTACTATATACCTTGGAATTCTTACAGAACATGCAAATACACTTGTAGAAACATTGGCTGCCAACCCTATACATGCTTTTGGGGACATTCCCCTCTGCAATAGACATACGTAATAGTTGAGCCTGTCTACCCATCTATCCACCCGTATATCAATGTTTGCCTTTGCTGACAACGCAGTACTGTATGTACAAAAGTGTTTGTCTTTGTTGTTTGTACCTCCCATGCACCTTTCTATATCTTCTTCTTTCTCAATGCCACCATGTTGATCACTCACATTTGGTACATTGCCCTTCTCTTCACCCAAATCAATACTTGTCTCTCACTATCTAACAATGTCCCCTCCTCTTCCCTCTCATTCCTGGTAATCAACAAAGAAAATTTCCTTCCATTTAGAAAACTTTCCTTGACTTTTTCAACAGACTAATATTTGTCCTTCTGGGATTAACTTATTTCACTCACCATGATGTTCTTCAAGTTCATCCACATTATGCAGTGTTTTGGAGATTCTATGTTATTCTTTAAGGGTGTATTCCATTGTTTGTGTATGTACCATAGTTTGGTTATCCATTTTTCTGTTGATGGGCACCTAGGTTGTTTCCATCTTTTAGCTATTGTAAAGAGTGCTGTGATGAACATGGGTGTGCATATATCTGTTCTTGTCCTGGTCTCACTTCTTTAGGATATATACCTAGTAATGGAATTGCTGGATCAAATGGTATTTATAATTCCCACATTTTAAGGAATCGTGATACTGCTTTCCACAGTGGTTGTACCATTTTAAATTCCCACTAGTGATGTATGAGTGTCCCAATCTCTCTGCATCCTCACCAGCATTTGTTATTTTCTGTCTTGAACTTTGCTACTAGTGCCAGGGCAAGATGGTATGTCATTGTTGTTTTGATTTGCACCTCTCTAATGGCTAACGATCGTGAGCATTTCTTCATGTGTTTGTTGGTCACCTGAATATCCTCATTGGTGAAGTGTCTATGCATGTCTTCTATCCATTTTTAAATTGGATTATTTGTCTTTTTGTTGTTGTGGTGTTGGAGTTTTCTACAAATTCTAGATAAGCCCCTTGTCAGATATGTCAGTGCTAAATATTTTTTTTTTTCCAATATGTAGGTTCTCTTTTGACTCTTTTGGAGAAGTCCTGGAAGCACATTAAATTTAATTTTTTAATTTAATTAAATTTAATTTTTAAAATATTCCACTCATCTAGTTTCTCTTTTGCTGTTTGTGCATTTGGGTTATGCTTGATAGTGTATTTATGCCATATATCATGGCCCCTAAATTTGCCCCAGGGTTACAGGTGAGGAGAGACAATGCAGGAACGCCCAGAGTAGCAGGCCAGAAGAGCAGGAGAAAGGGGATAAAAGCCTTGAACCCGGACAGAAGAGTAGTCAGTCCCAGGGTTACAGGTGAGGAGAGACTACGCAGGGAGACCCAGAGTAGCAGGCTGGAAGAGCAGGAGAAAGGGGATAAAATCTAGGAAGCCAGAGAGAAAAGCAATCAGCC
>NW_006922040.1:164544-168173 GCF_000298275.1 Orycteropus afer afer
TTTTTTTTTTTTTTCTTCAATGTTTTACTTATCCAAACCAGCTCACTGTAGTGGAGTCAGATCCAACTCAAAGTGACCCTCCTTGGGTTTCTGAGGAAGTATCACTATTGAAATAGATTTTCCAATCTTCCTTCTGAGGAGTGGCTGGTGGGTTTGAACTTCAAGCTTTCTGGTTAGCAGTCAAATCCCTTAGACACTGCACCACCAGAGGTCCCATAGCAACCCCTCCTTGTGTTTCCAAGGTGGTATCTCTATGGAGGTAGATTGCCCAGTCTTTCTTCCAAGGAGTGGCTGGTGGGTTTGAACTGCCAGTCTTCTGGTTAGCAGTCAAATGCCTTGGGCACTATGCCATCATAGCATCCCCATATAAAGTTAGTGATTGGCTTTTCCATGTCCTGAAAGAATGTTGTTGGTATCTGGATTGGGATTGCATTGAATGTGTAGATTGGTTTGGGTAAAATTGACATTTTCCCAATGTTCAATCTTCCTATCTATAAGCATCATATGTTCTTCCCTTTATGTAGATCTCTTGTGGTTTTTTGAAGTATCTTTTATATTTTTTTTCTGTACAGGTCTTTTGTGTCACTGGTAAGATTTATTCCTGAGTATTTTTATTTTTGGGAGCTATTGTAAATGGTATTGATTTCTTTTTCAGCAATCTCTTTGCTGGTGTAGAGGAATCCAATGTTGATCTTTTACCCTGCCACTGTGTTAAATCTCTCAATTAGTTCCAATAGATTTTCTATTGAGTCTCTTTGTTTTTCTATGTATAGGACTATATCATCCTTAAATAGGGGTAATTTTATTTCTTCCTTACCAATTTGGATGACTTAGGTATCCTTTTCTTGCCTTATTGCCCTGGCTAGGACTTCCAAAAAAATTTGGGATAGAAGTGGTGATAGAGGCTATCCTTGTCTGGTTCATGTTTGCAAAAGGAATGGTTTGTCCCTCTCCATTGAGAATAATGTTGGTTGTTGGTTTTGCATATAAGCTCTTTATCATGTTGAGGAATGTCCCTTCTATTCCTATTGTGGTGAAAGTTTTGATCAGGAATGGGTGTTGGATTTTATCAAATGCTTTCTTGTATCAATTAATATGATCATGTGGTTCTTTTCCTTTCTTTTATTTATGTGCTGGATGACATTGATTGTTTTTCTAATGTTGAACCATCCTTGCATACCTGATATGAACCCCAACTTGTCATAATAAATTATGGTTTTGTATCAAGGTATGCTTGTTTCATAAAATGAGTTAGGGAGGATTCCATCCTTTTCTATGTTTTGGAATAGTTTGAACAGTATTGGTGTCAGTCCTCTGAATGTTTAATAGACTTCTCCTATAAAATCATGTGGACCAGGACTTTTTTTTTTGTTGGAAATATTTTTATGATATTTTCAATTTCCTCTTTTATTATGGATCTTTTCAACTTTTCCACCTCAGTCTGTGTTAGTTTGTGTAAGTAGTGTGTTTCTAGGAATCTGTCCATTTCTTCATAGTATCCTGATATTATCATTTTTATTTCAGGTTCTGTTGTGATGTCACCCATTTTGTTTCTTATTCATGTTATTTGTATTTGACAAACCATTGCAAATTTAACAAAGAAAAAGAGGGAGAGCCCTCTTTTTCTTTGTTAAATTTGCAATGGTTTGTCAATTTTATTAATCTTTTCAAAAAACCAAGTACAAATTTTGTTGATTTTTCCTATTGTCTTTCTATTTTCTATTCCATTGATTTCTGCTTGAATTTTTATTATTTCCTTTTTTTCTGGTGACTATAGGCTTTTCTTGCTGTTCTTTTTCTAATTGTTGGAAATGTTGGTTTAAAATGTTGATTTTGGCTCTTTCTTCTTTTTTGTTGTTTACATGTGTTGCTATAAATTGGCTTCTGATCACTGCTTTTACTGTGTCCCAAATATTTTGGTACATTGTATTTTCATTTTCATTTGATTCTAGGAATTTTTGAATTTCATTTTTTATTTCCTCTCTTACCCAGTTTTGGGTTGTTCTGTTTCCATGTGTGTTCTTTTCCTGTTGATCGTCCTATTGTTGATATCAAATTTGATAGCATTGTGATCTGAGAAGATGCTTTGCAGTATTTCACTGTTTTTAAATTTGTTAAGGCTTGCTTTGTGGTCTATCATATGGTCTATCCTGGAGTATGTTCCATGTGCACAGGAAAAGAATGTATATTGTGCTGTTGTTGGGTGAAGTGCTCTGTAGATGTCTATAAGGTCAAGTTGATGGATTGTATTGTTTAGCTCTTCTATATCTTTGTTGAGTTGTCCTACCTTTCATTGAAAAGTTCTATCTTTCATTGAAAGTGATATATTAAAGTCTCCTACTATGATGGTGGAATCATCTATTTGCCTTTTCATTTCTGTTAAAGTCTGATTTGTGTGTTTTGGGGCCTTTAATTGGGTCCATAGATATTTGTTATTGTTGTATCTTCTTATTCAATTGATCCTTTAATCATTATTTACTGTGCTTCCTTGTCTGTTATGGTGGTTTTTATCTTTAAGTCAGTTTGGTCAGAAATGAGTATTGCCACTTCTGCTCTTTTTTGGTTGCCATTTGCTTGATGTATCTTTTCAACCTTTGATTTTTAATCTATTTTTGTCTTTTTCTCTAAAATGTGTCTCTTGTAGACAGCATATTGATGGGTTATGTTTTCTTATCCATTCCGCAACTCTGCATCTCTTGAATGGTGCATTTAATCCATTGACATTCAATGCAATTATCAACAAGTATGATTTGCTTGCTGTCATTTTGTTATTTGTTTTTTCATGGTGTTCCTGGTTTCTTTGTCCCATACAATTTTCTGTGCAGAGTTTGTTATGTTTATGAATTGTGTTATCATTTGCTTTGTTCCTATTTTTTAGTATTTGCTAAATGTTTGTGCTTTTCTTCTTTTTTACTGTGATGTGAAGTTTTATCATTTTTCTTTGAGGTTAGTATGTGATTTGTAATTTTCTCCTCACGTTTAAAACAGTCCATTCTATCTTACAACAACTCTCTTGACTTCCTCACCATTTAGAAGTTCTGTAACTACACTATTTTTTCCCTCTTTTTGGTTTGTAGTTGTCCTTTTTTTGCTAATTGATATATCTTTTTCCCTGTTTACAATTTTGTAAGCTTATTTGCTTTTGGATACTTCTGTAGCTGTGTTAGTCTTTGGGTTATAGCATCTTGTGTTTTAATGGTCAGTTGTTGTTTCTTATTATTGGTTCTCTGTTCAAATAACTCCCTTTAGTATCTCTTGTAAGTTGGTCTGGTTTGAACAAAGTCCCTTAAATTCTGTTTATCTGGAAATCTAATTTCACCATCATATTTGAGGGACAATTTTGTGAGGTATATAATTCTTGATTGGAATTTTTTTTCTTTTTCAGGGTTTTATATATACCATCCCATTGCCTTCTCACCTGCATGGCTACTGCTGAGAAATCATACTTATTCTCATTGGTTGTCCTTGTAGGTAACTTTTCTTTTTTCCTTTGCTGCTTTCAGGATTCTTTCTTTGTCTTTGGTTTTAATGAGTTTGATGATGGTGTGTCTTGGTGATTTTCTTTTGGGGTCTATCCTGTTTGGGGTTCATGGGACTAATCAGATGGATACATTCTCATCTTTCATCAT
>NW_006922040.1:169398-179031 GCF_000298275.1 Orycteropus afer afer
CCAGGCTACCTCAAAGCACACAGACTGGGATGGAATTCCTGCCAGCCCAGAAGGTGGGTGGGAGTGAGGGATAGCCACACCTCTGTTCACTATGATGGTTTAGGGTATAAGAGTAACAAAGCGAATGTCAAATCTTTCCAATGGTTCTTGTCCAGAATGTCCTTGCTATTCCCAGCAAGTGGAGCCTATTCTTAAGTCCCTGGAATCTGGGAGAATGCTGTTTCTTTAAATATCCAAAATGGTTGAACCACTTGTAAACATTCAAAATGGCTGTGCCCTCTGGACAGGCAAAAATCCACAGCTCAGCCCGCCTTCCTCTTCACTGCTTCCCTTTTTATTCACCAGCCACTAGTGCAGTCCTCCGTTCAGCTCCTGGCTAGAAAGGCCAATTTTTAGGTTAATTCTTGGGTCCTAACACCATTTGGCAATATCCAAGTTGTGTACAATGTCAGGATCACTGACAGACTGCTGCTCCATATGTCTCCATTTTTGGTGTTTTCATGCTTTTCTTCTACTAGTTGAAGTTTAGTCCGCTTCTGGATCCTTTCTTTCAAATCTCAGGGCTCCAGGATTATCTTCTGTATCTGTATTCATTGGTTCCCTTTTTCTTTGTTGAAGTGGGTCTGTGTAGTTTGTCTGTCTATTCTGCCATCTTACCATAATTCCTTAATTGCTATTTTTTAATGCTCAGTTCTTTAATTAAATTTCTTTCATTTACTTTCTGAATTTATAAAATGAAACAAGGAAAACATACAAAGGACTCTACAATGCCATGGAATTTATTAGGGACTTTTGCTGTATGGTTTTCTTGAGGAAGTTTTCCTTCTGCAAGAAAACGGTATTTTATCACAAAGAAAATGTGATAGACAATTTTTTCTGAGCTATCTGCCTATTATCAGGATTAGTTTAGCTAATACTCAAGTCTTGCAAATATCCCTTCCAATGCTTTCTCTTCGTGGATATGTAGTTTCCCTAGCAGAGTGCTGTATGTATTAGTTCTTAATATATAGAGTAAGGTATAATTGTTACCTACAAGAGCTGTAGCTGATATAGCCAGTGTTGTTATTATGAAATAAATTCAGTTAATTCAAAACAAGGCCATAAAGAGGTACTATTAAGGACATAGTTATTGCAAGGGAAACATAAATTCAAGCCTCCTTATCTGAAATATATGAGATGTTTTCTACACTATTTTAAATGGAAACATACCTTGGTAGCTACCTGGGCCAATGGATTTGTATGTTTGTGTAGTAAAATCATTAGTACCAATTGATGGAACACATGTAGCAGGATGCTGATGGGTTATATGATGGATAAAGAGAGATGAGGACATAGCATATACATTGCATTGCTTAAGTGTGTAGTTTTCTTTTAATGTCTTACTGCTTCAACTGAGTGGAAAGACGATGCCAGATATGGCTATTAACAGTGGTTCAGGTTCCCTGACATGACCAATTTACAAACTGGCTCTGCCTGAAGAGATGCCCAATGTGGTGAGAGAGGTTGACTATACAGCAATCTTTTTTGGACTATTTGAGATCAAAACAGTGAACATAAATGATGGATTCCTGTTTTATTAAGGCAGTTTGCATTCAGAATGGAAATAAGCAAAAGCAAGGAGAGATATAGTCTGAGGACAGAAATTTTGTATGCAGCAATTCAATGTCCAGATTTTTCCTCTCAATTTGTGGTGAACAATATTAACAATATTAATATTAAGTTCCAAGCATGTGTATATACTTTGACACAAATTTGCATTTTAAGTATTACTACCCAAGTTATCTTTGCTTTTGTGGAAATAATTGAAAAATCCTTAGTCTATTCTACTTTAATACATAAACATTTTTAGGGAGAATAGGAAAAAAAAAAAACATAGGCTTAGGGAGGCACATATTTTTTGGTGTCTACTTTATCACTGTAAATTCTTTGGGAAGAAGAAAATATAGGCAATAATGAAGACAGGCTTTTAGGGAACTTTATTACCTCTACTTTCCCAACTTTACATATGCTTCTTACTTAGTCTTTGGAGTGGTGATAGATTCTTGGTGACAATTACATTACATTCAAGTCTACAGTCTCTGTACATTGGAAGATAAGAAGTTAACAATTTAAATTTCTTTCTTTTTTTTTTTTTTTTCCTCTAGCTGGGGAGGTTTGGTTTATAATTTGCCAAAGAGAATAAAAACAGATTTTGATGTCTTAAAGTCAGATTTTAACTTCTTTTTCTGTTATGAAGCAGCCTAATTTTCTTATACTGGGGGAAGGTGACTTCTGGTATTTGTTTCTATTACCTGTAGACTGTTAAGTACCGTGAGGGCAGGACGAGGTCATTTTCACTTTTGGATTTCTAGAGGCTGGCATAGGTGTTAATGCATGATTACTGATTAGAAGGAAGGGATAATTGAAAGTTGCTAGTAGTTTGTACTATTGGCTTCTAAAACAAATTAGCCCCATTTTTCTTAACGGCCCACAAGTTATACAGTTGAGAACTGCTGTCTATGTTTTGTGAAAAATATAAATAATATGTCTGATGAACTTATACTCATGGAGAGTATAACTCCATCTCTCTTTAACATTCATTAAAAAATAACTGCATGGTAGGCACACAAGTATTCTCACCTGTATTTCTGATTCACCATGTGATTTGGTTTAACCAGTGAAATGTGAACAAAAGTAACCTACATCACTTTTGGTGAGATTGTTTGCTTGTCCCTTTCTCTTCTTCTGTGGTAATCAGTGATGGAACCCAGCTCTCTAAGTGAGAGTATGATGGAGCTGAGAATTCCCTTCAAGCTGTCACAGGTTATACAGCAAGGAATAACTCTTTTTATTTTAGGCTACCAAACTTTATTTTTAGCTTTCAATAGAGTGAAGTTTCTGATCATTGCTGCCATTTGTCTTATTATTTCCCTGCCATTAATTTAACGACTATATTTTTATATCTAGTACTTTAAGGGTTTTCTGGTAGCAAAAATATATATTATTATAAGTATACATTTTTTATGACTTTATAAATAATACATATTTATTAACAAAACTTAGCAAGGTGCTGAGAAGCACTACCTTGAAAATTGTAATTACATCTTTCAAATATGACTTTTCAAATATAACCACTTTTAAAATTTGTATATGTGTATTTCAAGCCTTCTTTGTACATTCTTAAATAATACGTTTCATGTATATATGTCTATAAGTTTTCCCATAAAAAATAACTTTAAAAATATGTAATGAAAAAAAAAAAACTTCTATATATTACATTTTAACTTTAAGAATATTTTTGAGTCCCAAGAACACAACAGTTTGTTAGTGAATGATAGCTGCACCCTATTTTTAAACAGAAGATATGGATGGAATTGTGTTTGTTTTGTCACTTATCACATTTTGTTTCTTTTACAGTGGCATATCCATGAAAGAGAAACTTCTGCTTATGAAGTGCTTTCTCTTTTTCAGTAAGCCAGCATATACAAGACCCCTAGCATATCTATGCAAAAGATAGAGCTTACGTTTGCCCTTCTATATATATGTGAAGATATGATTTGGCAGAGTCAGATGGCTGGTGATGAAGAACTCTAACTGAATGCCCAATAGTCTTTATTCATTTTATTTTTCATGACAGTGTAGGGCTATCCTGTACAAAGCTAATGATTTTCACTTGGCTCAACAGAGATTGACAGACTTAAAAAATGGGACACTATATATTCAGAGAAATACACTTATTTTACATGCCAAAAGTTCCAGCTGAGCACATACAAAAACAGAACTAAATCTTATCCCCCCTTACCAAATGTACTTGCCATAATTAGAGTCACATCTTGGGCATTTAATGAACTTGAGAAGATAAGCATTATTCTTTTTGACTCAATGGCTGTTAGATGTGGTGGGAAAACAGTAGACGAGGGATCAGAATATTTGGTGTCCATCTCCACTGAGTCATCCTTAACTCATTTAATCTTTATATTTCCACAGTGTCTAATGTGTAAAATGCACAAAATGGGGTTAATAATATATGTCGTGCTATTCAGAAGAATATAGGTATATATGTACATATATATGTATATGTGTACACACACACATATATAAATATACATATATCGAGAGAGACAGAGACAGCTCTGGTGGCAAAATGGTTAAGGCATAAGGCATTTGGCTGCTAACTGTAGGTCGGTGGTACAAACCCACCAGCCACTCTGTGGAAGGAATATGAGTCACTATGAGTCAGAATTGACTTGATGACAGTGAGTGTGTTTTATATATATATATATATATATATATATATATATTTTTTTTTTTCTCTTCAGAACAGTGAGTGGCAAATAGTCTGTACTTTATAAATTGTAGGCATTATTGTTTGTAAGCAGGACTTCCATTTTTAAAGCCACAGATTTGTCTTTTATTTTTCTATTTTTCAAAGATTATGTTCATATATGGGGTCAGACTGCTCTATTGTTTTAGAAAAAAAATCATTCTATGATCAAAGGTAAACCAAAGATCCTGTTTCTCTCTCTCTCTCTTTAATGGAAATTGTCGCTGCTGTGCAATAAACAGGAAAAGTTTATCATTATGGGCAGAGATTGGTCTCTATTGATTATTTCTTCTAAGAGTAAATATTTCATTTTTAAACAGGTGTTGAGACTGAATCTCCTTGGACAATTCTTATCTGAAGCAGTTACAGAATTCCATAAACCTGGATATGAATCAGAGCTTCCACATTTATTAGCTGTTTGACCTCAAGTGAGTTACAGAATTTATCTGTGCACTGTATGTAACTGATAATTCAATTGATCTCATAGAGTTGTCAGTAACAGGGACCTAAAGATGACAGATAGGATGTGGGGACATGTATTCACTTCAGGTAATTATAGGGACACTTAAAGGGTACAATTTGAGATTCTAAAGCTTACATTAGGCTGTCTAAGTACTCTTTGAGATGGTATTTAAAAATGAATTATATTAACTAGATAAATAATATCAGAAGGTTAAATTCTGATGAATTGTCCTAATAGAAGTGCATAGTTTAAATGTAGGGAAAAGTAGGCGGTAACACTGTCAAGCATTTTGGGAAGAACTTAATCTTAAGGCAAAAAAAGGAGCATGAAGAAGCAAGTCTTAGATTTGAGTAGCAGGGAAATGCTTTCCTTTTTCCAGGTCTCAAATAGTTGTGGGCTTGGTCCCCAAGAGGTTTCCTGGACTTTATTCTTTCATAGGAACAAACAGTCAGATTTTTTCTCTCACGAAGCCACTTGTGGGTTCAAACCACCAGGGTTCCTAATGCAAATATTAATGTTCCACAATGCTTCACCACTGGAATGAAATTACATTCTAATTCTTTTATTTGTATATTCTAGAGTAGACCTCAATTTTTATTTTTTTTTATTTTTTTGCCATAAAATAGATTCTGACTCATGGTGATCCTCTGTGTGTTATAGTAGGGTTTTCAATGGCTTATTTTTCAGAAATACATCCCCAGTCTGTCTTCTGTGGCATGTCTTGGTGGAAAAGAACCTCCAAACTTTTGAGTAGCAACAGAGTGCATTAAGTGTTTGCACTACTCAGGGACTTCTTAAGTACCCCTAGGGAGACTTAACCTATATTATTAATATAAAATTCTGTAAATTCTATTAAAATACCCCCTGTCTCAGACACATATAAAATTATTTTATACAGAAATTAAGAAATATCACAAAATTATTTTTTGAGAATGCTTCCTTATAAAGTCTGGTATTAGAACTTCCACTTCTGTCTGAACAACATCTGATAACTCTAAACCAGTATGATTAAGGAAACAGTCTTGATCTGGTCTTGTTTGGGTTCTTCTTTTGCACTGAGGCAATTCTCATACTCTATTTAATTGTGTCTTTCAGAGTCAAGTCTCAAAATATTCTGAGCTGACAAGTCTTCTTTCAAAGCCCTTAACACTGACAGGAAGTATTACTGAGGCTTTAAGTTTGCAAATATTCAAAGAATATTTTATGAAAAATCTGTTTCTATAATAAAAACATTATTTCCTCCAATGTTCACTGAAAAATGGTTATATACAGAGTATGAAAGAAAGCATGGACTTAGAATCCAAATTGCCTGGATTTGTATCCTGATTCTACTACTTACAGCATTGGAAAGTTACTTAACATTTTTATATCTTAGTTTACTTATCTGTAAACCAGTATAATAATACTATCTACCTGATAGGGCTATTATGAGGATTATTGTTATTGTTGTTTGGTGTAGCCAAATCATTCTGACTCATAGTGACCTTATGTATGACTAAACAAAGTGCTGCCCAGTCCTGCATCATCTTCAAGATTGTTGCTATGTTTGAGCCCATTGTTGTATCACTGTGTCAATCCATCTTTTTAAGGATTGTCATCTTTTTTGCTAACCCTCTACTTTTAAAAATATGATGTCCTTCTTCAGTGACTTGTCCCTCTTGGTGGTAATGTGTCCAAAGTAGATGGGACAGCTACTTATCATTTTTGCTTCTAAGAGCATTCTGTCTGTACTTTTTTCGAGACAGATTTGTTAGTTTTTCTGGTAGTCCAAAGTGTATTTAAAATTCTTTTCCAACACCATAATTCAAAGAAATCAATTCTTCTTCAGTGTTCTTTTATCATTTTCCATTTTTCATATCCTTATGAGGCAATTGAAAATATTATGGCTTGGTAAGGTACACCTTAATCCTAAAAGTGACATCTTTGTTTGTTAACACTTTAAAAGGTCTTTTGCAGCAGATTTGCCCAATGCAGTATGTCATTTGATCTCTTGATTGCTGCTTCCATGGGTGTTGAAATGAAGTCTTTGACAACTTTAATCTTTTTTTTCCATTTATCATGATTTTGCTTATTGGTCCAGTTGTGAGGATTTTTGTTTTCTTTATGTTGAGGTGTAATCCATACTAGAGCCTGTAGTCACTATATTAATCAATAAGTGTTTCAAGTCATTTTCACTTTCAGCAAGCAAGATTGTATCATTTGCATATCATAGGATGCTAAGGAGTCTTCCTCCAATCCTGATGCTTCATTCTTCTTCCCATAGGCCAGTTTCTCAGATTGTTTCCTCAGCATACGTATTGAATATGTATGGTGAAATGATCCATACTTTTGATGCACACCCTTCCTAATTTTAAACCATGAATATCCCCTTGTTCTATTTGAGCAACAGCCTCTTTATTTATGTACAAGTTACTCACGAGCACAATTAAGTGCTCTGGAATTCCCATTCTTCACAATGTTATCTAAAATTTGTTACGATCCACACAGTTGAATGCCTTTGCATAGTCAATAAAACATAGGTAACAACTTTCTGGTATTCTCTCCTTTTGACAAAGATCCATGTGACGTCACCAATGATGTCTTTTATTTCTTATCATTTTCTGAATGATATGAAGGCTTGAACTTCTGGAAGTTCCCTGTTGCTGTATTGCTGCAACCACTTTTGAATTATTTTCAACAAAATTCTACTTGTATGTGATATTATTGATATTGTTTGGTAATTTCCATATTCTGTTGGATCATCTTTGGAATGAGATCTCTTCCATTCAGTTAGCCAGACAGACGTGTTCCAAATTTTTTGGCATGAATGAGTAAACACTTCCAACATTGCATATGCTTGATATTAGATCTGTTTCTGGAGTCTGTTTCTTACTGATGACTTCAGGGGAGCATGGGCTTTTTCCTTCAATACAGTTGGTTCTTCTTCATATTCTTGACCATTGAAAATTCTTTTTGGTATAACGACTGTATGCATTCCTTTAATCTTCTTTATATGCTTCCTGAATCATTCAATACTTTGTCCACAGAAACCTTCAGTATTGGAAATAGAGGCCTGAATTTTTTTCTTCAATTCTTTCAACTTAAGAAATACCAAGTATATTCTTAACCTTTTGATTTTGTAACTTAAAGTCTGCACATTTCATTATTACACTTTACTTTGCTTTCTTGAATTGCACTTTGAAACCTTCTGTTCAGTTCTTTTACTTCACCATCTTCCATTTGTTTTAGCTACTTTCCATTCAAGGGTAAGTTTCTGAGTCTCTTTTGACATTCATTTTAGTCTTTTCCTCCTTTACTATTATTTAAATAACTTTTTATTTTCTTCATGTATGATGTTCTTGAAGTCATCCCACAACTCGTCTGGTCTTTGATCACTGATGTTCAGTGGGTTAAATCTATTCTTCAGATGGTTTCTAAATTCAGGTGGGATATACTCAAGGTCATACTTTGGTTCTTCTGGGCTTGTTTTAATTTTTTTTTTTTTTTTCTTTTGGCTTCAAATTGAACCTGCTTATCAGCAATTGTAGTAATCAACTCTTTTGTAGTTGGGCCCTGCTCTGGTTCTTAATAATGATGTTGGCTTCTCTATCATCTCTTTTCACAGATGTAGTTCATATGATTCCTAAACATGTATAGTCACCATTTATGTCGTTGATAAAAGGTATTTCTAGTGAATAAGTCATTGGTCTTGAAAATTCTGCCATGCAAACTCTGGCATTTTTTCTATTACCAAGACCTTATTTTCAAACTATTTATTCTTTGTCTTTGTTTCTAACTTGTGCATTACAATCACTAGTAATTATCAATGCATCTTCATTGCATGTTTGATCAATTTCAGAATGCAAGTGTTGGTAAAAATCTTTAATTTCTTCATCTTTGTCATTAGTGTTTGGTGCATAAATTTTAATAATAGTCATATTAACAAATTTTCCTCATAAGTGTATGGATTTTATCCTATTATTAAAAGTAGTTTATTTCAGGATAAATCTTGAAGTGTTCCTTTTGACAATTGCCATTCTTTTCCAGTCCATCATTCCAGACATAATAAACCATATGATTGTTTGATTCAAAATGGCCAGTACCAGTCCATTTTATTTCATTAATGCATAGAATATCTATGTCAAATCATTCAATTTCATTTTTGACAACTTCTATTTTTATAAGATTCATACCTCATACATTCCACATTCTAATTATTAATGGATGTTTGAAGCTGTTTTTTCACAGTTTAAGATGTGCCACATCAGCAAATGAAGGTTCAAAAAGCTTTACTCCATCCCCTTCATTCAGATCGACTCTACTTTCAGAGATATCTTTCCTCAGTCATATTTTGAGTGCCTCATATTTTGAGGGGCATATGTTCTGGGACTAAGCTGGACAGCATTCTACTGGTATTCACAAAATCAATTTCTTTTTGAAATTGTGATTTGGGTGAAGATTTACAGAACAAATTCACTTTCCATACAGCAGTTCACATATACTTTGTCTCATGATATTGACCACAGTTGACCACAATGCAACAGCTCCCCTTCCACTTCCTCCCCACAGTTACCTCTTCCCTGTGTCCATTCCTCCATGGACTCCTGCCCTCTGAGCTGTCTCCCTGTGCGTAAGCAGCCCTTCTTTCTCCCATGATTGTTCTCTCCAAGGAGAATATCTACTTGATGTAAAAGTTCAACTCATATGCCTATCTTTTGTTTGGCTGGAAACCACAAGTGTGGGTTCAATTCCAGACCTGAAGGGCAGTTAGGGGCCATAGTCTCAGTGGTTCTACCAGGCTCTATCAGACCAGCAAACCTGGTCTCCCCCTTCTTTTTTCCCTCCAAATGATTTTGAGTTTTGTTCCATATTGTTCTCCCTCTCTATC
>NW_006922040.1:179900-180547 GCF_000298275.1 Orycteropus afer afer
CCATTGTGTGTATGTACCATAGTTTGGTTATCCATTCCTCAGTTGATGGACATCTAGGTTGTTTCCATCTTTTGGCTATTGTAAATAATGCTGCAGTGAACATAATTGTGCATATATCTGTTCTTGTCATGTCTCTCACTTCTTTAGGGTATATACCTAGTAAAGGAATGGCTGGGTCAAATGGTATTTCTAATTCCAGCTTTTGAAGGAATCGCCATACTCCTTCCACAATGGTTGTACCATTTTTACAGTCCGACAAGAAGTGTATCAGAGTCCCAATCTCTCCACAACCTCACCAGGATTTGTTATTATCTGTCTTGTTGAACTTTGCTACTAGTGCTTGAGCAAGATGGTATCTCATTGTTGTTTTGATTTGCATCTCTCTAATAGCTAATTATCTGAGCATTTCTTCATATGCTTGTTGGACGCTTGAATATCCTCCCTGGTGAAGTGTCTATTCATGTCTTCTGCCCATTTTTTAATTGGATTGTTTATCTTTTTGTTCTTGAGGTGCTGGGGTTTTCTATAAATTTTAGAGATAAGTCCCTTGTCAGATATGTTATTACCAAATATATTTTTTTCCCAATCTGTAGGTTCTCTTTTGACTCTTTTGGAGAAGTCTTTGGAAGCACATAAACATTTAATTT
>NW_006922040.1:184707-193345 GCF_000298275.1 Orycteropus afer afer
TTTTTTTTAATCATTGGCCCATTGGTGGAGAAGGAGCTAGTGGCTCTCGCTCAGTAAGTGAAGTTGCAGGAGGTGTGGGTGTAGTTGTGTCTCATGGGGACTGTTGTTGTCTCCCACTCAGTTAGACACAAATTACAATTGAATAACCATCAAAAAACTAAAAGCATATGGACAAAAAGCACACCATGTAATCACACAGGAACAGTAGTCAGAAAAATGAAAAAGGGAAAAAGAAGAAGCAGTATCTGGGGATAGGCCACTAAGAGAAAAAAAGTAGTGAAGGAGAATAATGAAGGAACAAAAATGGGAAAGATGCAAAAAGGAAAACAAGGAATGGGGTTAACCATGAGAAAAAAGGGGGGAAAAGAAAAGAAAAAAATTTCAACCCAGAACAGGGAAAAGAAAAAATCCTGAAAATTAGGACCTGGGAGGGGAAGATTAAAAATAATAATCAAAAATACAAAAGTATTAATAATAATAGTTGTTTTACAACAGACAAATACAAGCAAACTAATCACCAGAAAAAAGAAAGTGAAAAATGGAAAAATAAAAATAAAAATAAAAAAAGAATCAGTGGAAGATAGGACAAGACACCCAGGCTCCGTCTGAGCACACAGACTGTGATGGAGTTCCTGTGATACCAGAAGGTAGGTGGGAGTGTGGGATGGCCACACCTCCATTCGCCAAGTGGGTGTGGGGTATCAGAGTAACAAGAGGAATGTCTTACCTTTTCAGTTTTGCGGTCCAGAGTGTCCTTGGGGTTTCTGGAAAGCAGAACATGTTCTCAGTCCCCAGGAATCTGCCAGTGAACTGTCTCTTTAAATATCCAAAATAGTCAAACTGCTTTTAAACCTTCAAAATGGCAGTGTCCTCCAGACCAGCAAAAGTCCACAGCTCAGTTAACCTTACTCTTCATCTTCTCTGTTTATTCCCTAGCCACCGTGCACAGTCCTCCGTGCAGTCCCTGGCTAGCAGGGCTGATTTTTTCATTAATTCTTAGGTTCTACCATCACTCGGGAATCTCCAAGCTGTCTGTGACATCAGGATTGCTCATGATCGCTGCCAGACCACAGCTCCATATGTCTCCTTTTTTTGGTATTTTCACGCAAAGTGTTCTGCTAGTTGGGGTTTAGTCCACTTCTATATGCTTCCCTTCAAGGCTCAGATGTCCAGGATTATCTTCTGTGTCTGTGTTAATTGGTTTCCCTTTTCTTTGTTAAAAAGGGCCAGTGCAGTCTTTCTGCCTAGTCTGCCATCTTGCTGGAACCCAAAATCAAGTTTTTTAGAAGTGAATCACCAGCTCCTTCTTCCCAGTCTGTCTTATTTTAGAGGATCTGTTGAAATCTGTCCACCATGGGTGATCATGCTCCTCTTTGAAATACCAGTGGCACAGCTTCCAGTCTCATAGCAATACTTGAACCATCACAGTACAATAAACTGATAGATTAGTGCTAGATTATGTGTATTAATAGGCATAAACATATTTATATATGTATATACTTAGATTAAATGCATATTTATGTGTATTTTTATTAAGTACATGTGTATATACATATACATATTAATGTATATATATATATAGGGAAACATTGTATTAAATAGATGTCTTGTGTCATAACTGACTTGATGGCAATGGGTTTACTTTTGTGTTTGTGTTTTCTTTTAAATTATTTTTCACAAATTTATTTACCAGTATATTGAAATAAAATATCAGTTCCCTGCAATATTTCTAAATTTATCTTCAATTCTTTCTGTGTTTCAACTTGGTATTCTATCCTTCATCTCTAGTCTGTAATCCATGGCTGCTGTTCTCTTTAGATGTGAGGGAAGAAACATGTTAAAGTAGGAAATATCACTTACAACCTAGAGCCAAAGTTGAAGCAAAATTCTATTTGCATCAGGCCTTAATATTGTAATAGCAACAAACACTTCTTCCTCCTTCATCTGCAGGGTACAGAGTTTTAAATGGAATTATTTTTATTCATTTCATGTTTACTATCCTGTGGGCTACAATTTCACTTTCTAGTTATGAATTGCTCTATATGGTACTGTTTTCTTCTGAATTTTGAAACTTTGATTTTTTAAAAAGTATAATAAATTATAAAAATAAAAATTGTGGTATAAAATTGAAAAAATAGAAGTCTTTACATGAGATTTCTCTTTCAGATTAGTCATGAAATCTGACATATACAACTTCCTATTACTAGGCTATCAGTTCTACAGCACTGTTTCTAGTTATAATATTTGGTAGAATTTTGTTCTTTTGAGATTGATTATAATATAATTTCTGCCTTTTCATAGATTATAGTTTTTGATATTGAGTTCTGAAGCAAAATCTTAGGAGGGAGGAGTTCTTTTCAAATGCTATACCAGTTTCAGGAGAATAAAGTTTTTGTGAGCATTAAATCTGATTAAGTGATATGTTGTATTTCCTACAAAATGGCAAGAGACAGTTGATGTATGGATTAAAAGCATATGCCTGGAGTAAGACCACCTGAGTTCAAACCTGGAAATGCCACTTACTATGTGCATGTCCTTAATCATATAATTTACCCTCTGTCTGCTCCAGGTTCCTTATCTAAAATAATGGGCGATAGATAATAGTATCTATCTCATAGCACTGTTTTGAAAACTAAACAAGTTATTACATGTGAAGTTCTTAGAAGAGTGTAGATCATTTGGTAAGCAATGGATAAAAGATAGCTCTTATTAATAATATCAGTCAAGAGACATCATATCTAAGTTGACCTTCAAACATCACCCTATGACAGTAACAGTCCTCTTGATTTCCTTCTTTCTCTCCATATTCAATCAGTTACTAAGGTTATTATTATTTTTTAAATAATCCTTCTGAACTATATATTTTCATTCTGATGGTCAATATCCTTTTATAGTTTCTTATTATATCTTCATTGGACTAATGTACTTGTTTCCCATCTGATTTCTATGGCAACAAACTCTTTCCATTTCACTGCATCCTGAGCGTCATTGCCAGATCAATCTTCTTAAAATTCCAATTGAGTACATCGAAGTTCAGCATTAGCTCTTTAGTAGTGCTCTGTTTTTTATAGTATAAAATCCAGGCACTTTATCTTTATATTCAAAATCCTTGAATATTCCTAGCTTCAGCCTTGACAAACCCTTCAGTTGTTGTAGTGGTGTGCTCTGTGTTAGTCTAACATGGTTTCCTTAATTTCAACTACAAGTTTGTTCTTTTGACTCATTCCTGTAGAATGTTCTCTTCATTCCTTGACATTTACAATTTAAATTTCTATATACATGTCGAGATAGATTATATATATATATTTTGAAGGAAAATAAAGAAGGAAACTGTCACGGACAATTCTCCCATTATAAGTCTTTGCACAGAGTAACTATTCAATAAATATTCACTGTAGGAATACTTTCTATGTTATTTTGGTGAGGTTCTCATTCTTGAAATAAGACAGATGTAGTTCAAATGCCCTGAATTGCCACACGGTTGAGGACCGTTTCTTTCTGAACTGTAAAACCATGTGATTTATACAATATTTGGGGCTGTTACTTTTATGATTTATTTCCCCATCTCAAATAATCATAATATATGCTTACTATATGCTAGATATGTAATAATTTTGTACATACATATCTTATTTTATTCTTATAACAACCTTTTGATTCAAAACTATATATAATTATAATCCTTATTTATGTAATGTGAAGTTAAGAAGGTTAAATAACTTTATGAATGCCCATCAGTTCCTGTGTGGCAGAGGCTCAATATAAATTGAGACTACCTAGCTTTGAAACCATATTACTTCTAATATGAAAGTAAATAGTAACTAAAGTTCCATTAATGATGTTTTGAGACTTAATTCCCATAAATGGATTAAGAAATTTAATTAAGAAAATTGTGAATCTGGAAACAGGAGATATAGACCTTCAACTACCTATATATGACTTTCAGGTGTGCAGTGGATGATCAATTTTAGAATTTGATCAAAATTCAGCATTAAAATGTAAGAAGTGTTTACAAGCAAGCATAATATGACAAACACATGTCTGGTGATGTAGAGGTGACAGAGATTCCAAAGTAGAAGAATGTTCCCTTGTAAATAACACTTTAAGAATGGAGGAAACAAAAGATACCAACATGCTAAATTCATTTATGGAATAACCTCAAACAAGTTCAGACACTTACATGTAGCTTCTGGAGATTGAAACAACAAAAAATAAATTCCCACATGGAACTCTGGATAATATATATGTATTTTGTTTACAATTTAAAAATGTTGATTGCAAAAATAGGCTATATGTAGTTAGACATGTGCCACAAAAGCTTTACTGTGCAAATCAGAACAATTATCTCTGTTGGGTAAGAAAACTTACAGTATTGACCATGATCTAGGTCTACTTCTATGTCTATGCATGTGTGTGTATAGGTGTATGTGTGTAAAGAAGCCATTAATCTTTTGTTCACTATCACTGCAAGAAAATACATTAATTCTGTTTTTCAAAACCCCAACTGTAGATTGTATTGAATACTACTTTCTAGTCTAGTTCTGTATTTTATTTGAGACACACTGTGCTACCTGGATCAATTTTCATGTCTGTGTGTATATATAAATTTTAGATATAGAGTTTGGGATGAAGAGAACTGGTAGTGTAGTGCCTAAGGCATTTAACTGCTAACCAGAAGGTTGGTGGTTCAAACTCACCAACCACTCAATAGAAGGAAGACTGGGAAATCTACTTATGGTCTCAAAAAACCAAAGGGGATAGCTATGAGTTGGAAGAGATTTGATGGCAGTGAATTTGTTTTTGTTTTATTTTTGGAGACTTATAGATACAAAAGAATAAAGAGCATTTTCTCAGAAAGATAAGAAACACTAATGCTTAAATTAGAAACTTAATCATCATTGATATCCTTTTAGGTGGGTTATTTGCCTCCTGAAACTAGTCAGATTAGTACAATGCTTTTTGTTTTTCTTCTCTGAGTTTAAGAAGAACATTTAAAAACAAGGTGTTTGATTTGTTAAATGAAGGAATATAATGGAAAAAAAAAAGTTGGGTGCATTGTGCATATGAATATGTGTAATTGTTTTCCTTACAAACAATGGATTTTTATGCTCCCTTAGAGTAGTTTACAATTGCAAACAACAACAACAACAAAAAAAAAAACATTTTTAAAATAATGATTCAAAAGGCACCAATCAGCAAAGGAGCATTGGTGTTCAGTATGCCCATTTGGGTAGAGTGGCCTCAACAGATGGACCTGCAGTCTCTATTAAAGGTCAATTTACTAGCCCTATTGCCAAATGAGAACAGGAAAGGATTTTCAAATTCTATCTTTCCAATAAGTAGCTCACCACATATTTTGTGAAAATTCAAATTTAATTATATAGTTGTATCTAGTTTCTTAGCCAGAGATGACAGACAGAACTACAGGATCCAGGTAAGGGGAGGGACCCAGGCCCCACCCCAAAAGGCAGAAAGTGAAGGAAAAGCCAGGGATGACAGAGTGGCAGGATCTAGGTAAGGAGAGGGCAGAGAGGTTTCGAACAGGTAAGGGAGACAAACTTGTCTGTCAGTTTGTTGTGGTGTGATGGCTTACATGTTGCTGTGAAGCTTGAGGCTGTGGCAACAGTATTTCAAATAGGGTAAATCTTTACAGAAGTAGATTGTCCAGTCTTCCTTCTGTGGAGTAGCTGGTGGGTTTGAACCACAAACCTTCTGGTTAGTGGTCAAATTCCTAAGGCACTACAATACCAGAGCTCCTTAACCAAGTGGTAAGTTCATTTAATTCTCTGAGTCTGAAATGGTGCCTTGTTTGTAATGTAACAAGACTACTTTCTTTCATGTTCTGGTTTGAGTTGTTTCTCATATGTAATAGTTTTGTGGATCACTCTTGTTAGATGCTCTTAAGTTGGCTCCAACTCATCATGACTTTATGTGCAATAGAATAAAATTTTACTCAGTCTTTTGGCATCTTCATGATGGTTTATATGTTTGAGTCCACTTTTGTGCCTATGTGTCAGTACATTTCATTGAGGGTTTCTCTCATTTTTGCTGACCCTTTAATTTTAAATAACCATGATGTACTCACTTTTCTAGTGAGGATTCATAGCTAATAATAATAATAATAGCTGTGCATCTTATTAGTTTATTTCTTTACATTCTTAGTTCTCATTATGGAACTCTTCTATCTCTGTGAGCGGTAGTTTGAATTATGACTACTGTAATTCCTACAAAGTGGAGAGAAGCGTAACTGTAGCTTAGCAAATGTTATCATTAGGACATTTTCCATGCCTAATTGGGAGCTCTGGTAGCATAGTGCTTAAGGTACTTGACTGCTAACCAGAAAGCTGGAGGTTCAAACCCACCAGTCACTCCTCAGAAGGAAAGTTGAGCAATCTACTTCCATAGTGATACCGCCTCAGAAACCCAAGGAGGGGACACTCTGAGTCGGGGCCGACTTGACGGCACATAACAACAATGGAATCAAAGATAGCAAATCTTAAGCTAAGGACTTTGTTGTTGTTGTTGTTGTTATGTGCCATTGAGTCAGACCCGACCCATAGCGACCTCTCCTTGGGTTTCCAGGGCAGTATCACTACAGAAGTAGATTGCCCCATCTTCCTTCCAGGGAGTGGCTGGTGGATTTGAACCGCCAGCCTTCTGGTTAGCAGTCAAGTGCCTTAGCCACTACGCTACCAGAGCTCCCCTAAGGACTTTACCTATTACTTATTACTTATTACTGGTATTGGAACTTCCTTAACTACTGATCTTTTAGGCATGCTTTCACAAGTAACAAGAGGACATTGTTGCTTATTTTCCTTTATCTCTTATGATCCCAGTTTGCAAATTTATGTAGAAACCAAGGTAAATGCATCCTTTCCAGTCTGGTCCAACCATTTTGGTCTTTCTTCACTTACCACTTAAATATCTGTCTAATATCATTTTTGATGATACACATTGAATATATAAGATTAACATATCACTATGGAAGTCAAGCTCTACCATATGGTTTTATATATTGAAAGTTTACTGCCCTGTTGTGCTCATTCAATTGAAAGTTATGCCATCCAATAAAGCTTACTTCTAGGCCTAGGTAGAAACACTTGGAGAAAGTTATGAATCATTCCCTTTCTAGAGAAGAAATGATAGTGGATTGTAAGTCTGTTTAAAGAGTTTAGAGTTGGTTTTCTAGTATGCTACTAACTGTGCTCCTGAAATTTTATTTACTTTTCCTCAAGGAAAAGGATCATATTGGAGTGGTGTGGTAAGAAGGGAAAGAAATAAACCTTGAAAAATTAAGGTGTAGGAGGGACGAATGTGAAGTACTCTGGTTAAAAGTTGTAATTCTCTCTACTGCTTGTCTATGCATTCTCCAAAGCAGTGGTGCATACCACATACTTGTAGACTCCATTAAGTTATTCCTTTAGCTACATATATTTTTTGCTTAGTTCTTTTAATATTGTTCTATACAGTGTTTAGGAGGTCTGGTGGCATAGTACCTAAGGCATTTGACTGCTAACCAGATGGCTGGTGGTTCAAACCTACTCCTTGGAAGAATGATTGGGCAATCTACTTTCATAGTGATACCACCTCAGAAAACCAAGGAGCAGTCACTATGAGTTGGATCCAATTCTACAGCAGTGGATTTGGTTCGGTTTGGTTATATAGTGTTTTGAAAACTTTGAAGTAGTTTATAACATTTCAAAATTAAGAAATTTTATACAAAATCTGTGTTTGGCTTCTTTGGAAAACCAACAAACGACAGAAGAAAGAACAGCACTTTAATTCTTAAGCAGTAAATAAATTTGAATTAGATACTGGGATTCCTCTCTAGTTAGGGCAAGTTTTAGAAAATTCAAACCATGGTTGGACCCATTTCCTTCTTTTATATAGCTAAATTGGCCCATGGCTTAACTCAGCAATTTGTCTACCAAAGATAGAGAATTAGGAAACTAGTAGTGTGATATTGTAAGACAGAGGCTTTAGTATTGCAAATAACAAGGAGTTTGATGGTTGTACTGATTAATAATATTAGAAGTGAAAAAAAAAAAAAGTTACATAGATACCATTCAAAGGAAAATAAAAATTAGGAAAGTTCACATTATTAAGTTGTTATATATAGGATTGTGGGGCAGTGAATTCCTTGGTATGGCTTTTTTTAGCCATAGTCTTTGTGACTCCCACCAAATAAGGTTACAGAACTCTAATGTGAGGATTGGTTAGTTTTATTATGCTGCTGAGCTTCAAGTGAGCCTTTTGAGAGCAAAAGAGGGGTATCTCACTGCCATCAAGAGAGAAGAACTGGAGGTGGAGTGGATTGCATCCTTGGACCCAAAATCCCTGCACCGGATCTCCTTGACGGAGATGACAGGCAGAGATGACTGGCTGAGACGATTGGCTAGGAAGACCAGCTGAAGAACCAAGAGGCATGACACAGAGCCGCACTCTTGCTGGCCCATGGAATGAGAAAGCTGAGCGCCTTTGTGCAGAAATCTTGCTAGTAGAGTGGGGTATACCTAAGTGTACCTAGTGACAGAGCTAAAAGAGCTTTGTAATACTGCCTGAGAAAGGCAGAGGCCAAGCTGAGAGGCTAAGGGCCAAATAGGTGTGCCTGATGGCATAGCAGAGGGAAGACTGTCCT
>NW_006922040.1:193445-197898 GCF_000298275.1 Orycteropus afer afer
TAGAGCTACTTTCTGAACCTGATTGTAGCCTGCTACTTCCCTAATAAACCCCATGACTGTGAGTATTGTCTGTGAGTTCTGTGTGGCCATTGCAATGAATTATCGAACCCAAGCAGAGAAGCAGTGTGTGCCCTGGGAGGGACGGTTTTGTTAGTAAAAAGGCTGAAGGGTGGTGGCATGTCTGGCGTCACTGGAATATGCCTTGGGCTGTTGCTGCTGATTCTGCCTCTATTCTCAAGTTAGAGGAAGTCAGAAGAAGATGCCACCAACCTGCCTTTTTTGGAATAAGTTTTCCCTACTTTTGTAAAATAAAATATAAAATGTCCAAATATAAACATTTAGCAATATAATTCTTGAAAACATTTAAATTGATTTAAAAAATGGAATCAGCATTCATTTCTAGTAAATTTGAAAATAACCTAACATAGCAAAACTAATTGATAAAATCCATCATCCATTTCCGATAAAAAAAAAAAAAAAAACTCTTGCCAAGAAGTCAATGCTGATTCATAGCGAACCCCTTTGGGTTTCTGAGGCAGTAAATCTTTAAGGAAGTAGATTGAGCAGTCTTCCTTCCTCAGAGTGGCTAATGGGTTTGAACCACCAATCTTCTGGTTAGCAATCAAATGCAACTAGGTAGTTTAATTCCAAATATATGTCAACTCTTTGAAAGTCAAAGTGATCATCAAATTTTAACTATTTATGCTATTTATGCACTAGTTCTAGAATTTTTCCATTATTTTTGTAAAAAAAAATGAGAAAAGTTTCTACTAAACTGTTTTAGAAAATAGATTGTTCACTGGAAAGTAGCTCTTATGAATTCAAGTAGCTTCTTGGGTAAATACCATTAAAACAGAGGTTTTTTTTTTTTTTTTTTTTTTTTTTTAATTGTGCTTTGGGTGCAAATTTACAAAGAAGATTTGTTTTACATCACATTACATTACAACAGGTCATGCACATTTGATTTCATGGCCCGATTATCATCCCCAAGCACAAAAAACTCTCCTCCCCTCCCTGTGACAATCCCCTCCCTGTGTCCTTCTTAGCTATGCATTCCTGTCTCTCTAGCTTTCCTTTTATGTGAAGGCTGACCCTCTGATGTCTCATACCTAGTTGATCTAAAAGGTGCATCTCCCTAGAATCAATGGGTGAATCGCCCTGGGGTAGGTGTTCTGCATGTAGGTCTTTCTACTGTTGGATTGAGAGCTAGTCCATGGAAATGAGTCCATTTCTAGGCCTGGAAGGTAACTCTGGGCCATAGACTTGGGGGTTCCAACAGTCTCTATCCAACAAGTAATTCTGGTCATTTTTGTGTTTTTGAATCAAAACAAAGATTTTTGATAAATGATCTCAGAGAGTTCACTTCTCATGAAGTTTGTAAATCTTCCTGAAAAAATTATCAGTAGGATTTTGTTTGTAGTCTCTTGACACACATGGTTGTAGGGGCTGACAAACCCACAATCAGCAGATCAAATGGCATGTTGTTGGCTTGCAGAGCCATGGAAGCTGAAGAATCCCCAAATGGGACAATCAAATGACAGACTAATGGTTCACAGGGCTACAGAAGCTGGTGAATCCCAGGATCAGCATTCAGATGACAGGACAATAGCTCAAGTCCCAAAAAACAAAGGTCATATGGTGATAGCTGGATGCAGGATCCAGAGCTAGGGAGAGCCTTGCCAGAACATATATATATGATTTAGGTCACACTCCCAAGGAAACTCTCCTTACATCAGAGTAAGCATCAAACTTGAGTAAGGGTGTAACTTGAATAAATGTGGAACTTGTGTAAGGAAGGGACTTGAGTCACATCCCCTTGTAAGGCTCCGACTCTACAGACAACCCACAATAGCCCTTCTCATTAACATATAGAAGTTAGGATTTACAGCACATAACTGTATGTTACAGAACTGGATTAACATAAACATTTTTTTAAAAAAAAGATTTGTGGTAGACAGATTATACAGTTTTGTAGGAAATTCCCTCTTGCACTTATAGACTTGAACTTTCTCAAAAAAAAAATATCTTTGGCAGATTTTAAAGATCTTTTAAAGACACTTTTTAAAAAGGAAGTTTTTGTAGATACTGTTGGGTGTTGGGAATATCTATGATGAACTATTTTTTGCCTGTTTTTGTCAATGAGATTATTTTATTTTGATGACAAAAATCTTCTCATAGTCCTGCTATCTAAACTTCACATAAAAATCTGACCTTCAGTGGTTGGTGAACTTATCCTTGAAAAAAGTAGGTACAATTCCAAAAATTCATGTTGTAAATTCCTTTGAGATTTAGGGAGAAATTCTGTAAAAAGTTCAATTCAAATTATTTGGCCATAGCTGGAAAATTTGGAGAGGTCTGTGGCTTTACAAGATGAATGTGTTGATTATGTATCCTGCCTTTGCTGGGTTTAATTTCCCTGAGTAACAGAGTCAACAATTTGGCAATAATTCTGTTCTTACAGAAAAGATATAAATATGGTCCTTTCAAAACACTATATATTAGCCAATTTTGTCATTGCAGTTAATTAGCAGAATATAGCATTTCATGAGTTGATGCCAACATATATGAAATTGCTTCTTAGTGTAAATTCTGCATGTTCTCTGTGTCCTTCTCCAAAAAAACCAAATCCATTGCCATAGAGTCAAATCCAACTCATAAAGACCCAATAGGGCAGAGTAGAACTACCCAATAGGGTTTCCCAGGCTGTAAATCTTTACGGGAGCAGATTGCTTCAATTTTCTCCTGTAGAGTGGTTGGTGGATTCAAACCCCAGATCTTTTGATTAGCCGCCTTATGCCTAAATCACTAGGTCCCTACAGCTCCTTTTGTGTCCTTAGGTATCATTGTTGTTGTTGTTATGTGCCGTCGAGTCGGCCCCGACTCATAGCGACCCCTCCTTGGGTATCATAGACTGCATGAAATTTCTTGTTAACTAGAAAAGTAGAGTTGATATGAATTTGACATTTTCTTTTTTCCTTTTTCTCTGAAGATATGTGGTGGAGTTGCAGTGTATTTAGGGAATTAAACATTAAAATAGTGTAGTTCTACACAGCAGTGAAATCTAATTCATTTTATATTATCCTAGAAACACTGACATTAAAGGGAGAGTAAAAATTATCTTCTCCATCTTCTATCTAGTGCTTGTATCCTCTCTCTATATCACCACTGACAAGTTAAAGTCTTACTTCTACTTGACTTCAGCCTGATGGTGAGAAAACCTTCTGCCCTGAGGCAGTCTCTTTCATTTGTGAACATCTATGACTGTTACAAAAGCCTTCTTTATAAAGTGTTAAAATCTGTTTTCTTGTTTTCTAACCCTTTGGTCACACCTATTTTCTCTCAAAAAATTTTATATTTTACTTAGTGCTAGCATTTCACATATTTGAAGACATTTAACAAATTCTTCTTAAGCTCCTCTTCTCATGGTTAAGCATCCGTAATTACTTCATTTACTCCAAAATTGATGTAAAAGTTTCAAATTCCTGAATTAATTTGTTCATCCTTTACCACATAGATTCTGATTTTCCAGGTGCCTCTTAAATAGCAACTTCCAAAATTTGTATAGATTTTGAGTAGACTGACATATATAAAGTAAAATGTGATTTTGAAGATGGGGCAATCTACTTCCGTAGTGATACTGCCTCGGCAACCCAAGGAGGGGTCACTATGAGTCAGGTCCGACTTGACGGTACATAACAACAACAACAACAACAACAATTACTAAACTTCATCTATCTGATCCTATAATTATATAATTAATTTTTCTGAACCCAACTTCACATCTTATATCTTATGTGTTGCCTTTTTATTTTCTATATGATGAAACATACATATTATTAGACTTGACTAGTTATTCCAATTCATTAAGAATATTTTGAAACTTGAATCTGATATCTAACATACTGACTTTCTTTATAAGCTTTATGACCTGAGTAAGGAAACTATTGAATCATTATGAGTGTTTTAGACAAGACAGAGTATAGATCTAATGGATTTATACCAATATTAGAGATTCTGTAGTATATTTTGGGAGCTCTGGTGGCATGGTGCCTAAGGCATTTGACTGCTAACCAGAAGGCCAGAGGTTACAGCCACTTCCTCAGAAGGAAGGTTGGGCAATCTACTTCCCTAGTGATACCGCCTTGGAAACCCAAGCAAAGGTTACTATGAGTTGGATCCAACTCCACAGCAGTGAGTTTGGTATTTCTGGTTTGTAGTATATTTTGTGGCTATCTCCCCAGGATCTGTATTAATACCCATTTGCCCTGTGGCAACCATGAATTTGGGAAGGATTGACTCACTATCACTTGCAGGCTTGGGTCTTGATTGGTTGAAGCTAATTTTCATAATTTCACAGCTAATATTTTCATAATTTCACTATCTACCCTATAGTGATTAGTAGAAGGAAAGGGCAATCAGAGGAAAGGGCAGAGCATTAGTTTAGTGGTTGAAG
>NW_006922040.1:205094-206547 GCF_000298275.1 Orycteropus afer afer
TGTCACTAAATTTTTTAGTTATATGAGTGACTATATGAGAAGAACTTCAGATTGGCAAGTAGCTCTGGTTGTATAGTGGTTAAAGCATTTGTACTCCTAACCAAAAAGTGCGTTGTTTGACCCACCAGCTTCTTGGTGGGAGAAAGATAAGACAGTATGCTTCTATAAAGATTATAGCCTTGGAAACCCTATGGGGCAGTTCTACTTTGCCCTAAAGGATCACTATGAGTCAGAATCAACTTGATGGCTGTGGGTTTGTGTTTGGTTTTTGTTTTTTACAAGAACAAAGGAGTCCTGGTGGTGGAATGGTTAAAGCACTTGGCTGCTTTCGGAAAGAAGGGTTGAACCCTTCTTGTAGACAAAAAAGACCTGGTATTTGCTCCCATAAAGAGTACAACCTAGGAAACCTGGGGGGGCCATTCTACTCTGTCTTATAAGATCACTAGGATTTGGAAATTGACTTCACGGCACACAACATAAGAGTAAGAAAACTAATGTCAGTTGTCCTCAACTATCATGTGATAGGAGTAGCTCAATGCCCCAAATGTATACATTTTATTCACATGGAGCCTGAGATGTCCTCTCTCCAGTGACTCAGGGAACCAGGCTCCCTGCATTTTGTGATGTTGTCATTTCAACCTGTGAGAAGGAAACAGAATTAGAGGAAAATCATATTTTAACTGTTTTGGCCTGAAATGTTAAATGTATTGCTTCTACTCAATGTGAACTAATCATATTGTTCCAAATTAAATGCCATAGAATCTTGGAATTGTAGATAAATATTTGGAGCATTTAGTATAAATACTAATGATCTGTAGCCCAGCATCTTCTCCTCAAAGTATGTAGGCTTTCACAAAAGACTTTCACCTGTCTTAAGCTGTGTCTGCTCTCAACTTGCACAATCCAACAATGTAATAATGGCCTGACAACTTGGTTACAACGATGAAAACACACATACATTATTCTGAGACATGATCTTTTTAACCCATTTTAAAAATCAGGACTAAATTCTAACTCTCAAATCCTGGTCTCCTTTCCTGTTTTCCCCAGTGGCTGGAAGATAAGAAATTGTGGTCACACACTTCACTATCTCATCTGCAAGTTTTTTACCATATACAGCTTATGTAATCTTCTTAGGCCTGGAGGCTTGAAATCATTTAGAGAAGCTAAATCCTATCTTATCATCTTTTTAGTATCTTGAGGATCAATTGCTTCTTACCAATATTTATTCCACCTTCTCCAGGCTAAAATCTAGTCAGAGAATATGGAAGTAAAATAGAGTTTTCAAAATTGCATTCTGTGCCCCTTGTTAACTTTATAACATCTTGCCAGACATAGTTCTTTCTTTGACTATGCCTGTTGTTGTTGTTGTTGTTGTTATGTGCCGTTGAGTCAGACCCGACCCATAGCGACCCCTCCTTGGGTTTCCAGGGCAGTATCACTACGGAAGTAG
>NW_006922040.1:206647-213984 GCF_000298275.1 Orycteropus afer afer
GGAGTGGCTGGTGGGTTTGAACCGCCAGCCTTCTGGTTAGCAGTCAAGTGCCTTAGCCACTATGCTACCAGAGCTCCAATTGAATATGCCTATGACTTAAAAAATGTTTTGTTTTCCTTACACAGTTTATTCATAAACAAGAGAGTATTCCAGTATTTCTGGCACTGTGTTGACAGGTATGCTCCTGCTATTCCTGCACTTGGTTATGGGCCTCCACTCCCCCTTTTTACATGAAAATTAAAAATCTGAATCCACCCAAGTGCTCCTTATGGAGTCACTGTAAATCTTCAGATACACTATTTAGTAAGTTTTTCAATAATTTCATAGTAGAAAATTCTATTTCAAGTTGTTCCAAATTACCTGAATTTTCCATTTTAGAGTCTCAAAGTACATGACTATTTGTATTTTTCATTTAAACTCTTTGGCATCTGCCTATCAGGAGTTTAGGGTAACTTTCTTCTCTGGTCATTGTGCTCCCTGTTTGTAATATCCCCAGTGCTCGATAAGTGATTTATTCTGTTTTTTAAATTAATATCTTTGACTTAAAGCTTTGAATTAAGGGACAATATTACTTTTCCATGAGAATACTGTCACATCATTTTTTCACACCTGACTTTTTTGTTGTTCTTTGCACAATGTTCATAATTTGGTCCAATTGTTATACAATATTAGACAAAGAAACAAAAACAAACTCACTGCCATTGAGTCAAATTTAACTCATAGAGACCCTCCTTGGGTTTCCAAGGCAGTATCACTATGGAGGTAGATTGTCCAGCCTTCCTTGTGAGGAATAGCTGGTGGGTTTGAGCTGCCAGCCTTCTGGTTAGCAATCAAATGCCTTAGGCACTACACCTCAGCAAACAAGGGCAAGACCCTCAATGAGAAGGATTGACACAGTGGCTGCAACGATGGGTTCAAATATAGCAAAGATTGGGAGGGTGGCACAGGACTGGATAGTTTTTTGTTCTGTTGTGTAGATAGTGTCACTGAGTCAGAGGTGGCTTTATGGCACCTAACAAAAACAATAAGAATTTTAATTGGGAATTTCTGTCAAGATTTGATACATTGATAATTTCTTACAATATTTGTACGTACAGAGATTAAAATCTTTACTTAAAGTCTGTTATACTCTTCTTGAGTGTGTATCACATTTTCAGGGTTGAAAAAGTAGGTTTAATATCCATGGCAGTCAGTTACCGTTCTACAGATAATTATATATTATTTCATATCCTTACCAACAAGCTTCACTGATCACCACAGAGAAAAGTCAAGAGAATAGCTCAGTGTAATTCCATTATCATTACTGTTGTTGTTGTTGTTGTTATGTGCCGTGGGTTTCCGAGGTAGTATCTCTACGGAAGTAGATTGCCCAACCTTCCTTCCAAGGAGTGGCTGGTGGGTTTGAACCACCAGCCTTCTGGTTAGCATTCAAGTGCCTTAGGCACTATGCTACCAGAGCTCCCGTTATCATTACTAGAGTAGACAAACTTTGATATATCTTTCATATCAATTTCTAAGATCTTATAAAATGTGCACACCTATATTCAATATTCTATAACTTTAAAAAAGTTTTACTTCTCCATCTTATCAAAATCTTCAGTAGTATTTTAGAATAAGAGGATAAATATTTTTCATGTTTAAATACAAGTCATTAAAATAAACAATAGCAGCTAAAGAGTAGACATTCATGAATTATAAACAGATAACTATTAATTTATAATAGAAGATTTTTAAATTTAGAGACCAGAGGTAACCTAATCCAAGCCCCAGTATGTTTCTTTCTAAACCCCCAGATGGATATCTATAATAACTTTTAGAATACGTTCAGGAAAGGGAATTCTTTCTTTAGTAATTCCTTTTCTAATCAGTCAAAATATCACTTCTCTTTATTACTTTCCTACCGTGTTCATCGGTTTCTTGAATTATTTCATGATTTCCATCTTGTTTTATAGGATCATGTCCTCAGTAACTTCCTTATTGAGAATATATATATATATATGGAGAAATATTTGAAAGTGAAAGACAGGTTAATATAATTATTCTGGGAGAGCAGATGAAAGCTAGAAAGATCCTAAGGAAATTTATATAACCATCATGTTGATATTAGAAAATCTATTGCTTGTTTTCACTATTCTCAAACCTTAATGATAGTGAATTACATAGAATTTAACTTGAAAATAACTGTGCCTTAAGCTTTGAAGGCATTGAGGCATTGTCTTCTGGCATCAATGGTTACAAGTAAGAAGTATGATCCCAGTCTGATTTTTATGGCTTTTTTCTATTCTTTTTTCCACAGAAATATCCAGAATATTCTTTTAATCCTTGGTTCTATAACCAAAGAGATTTTATATTCCATTTTTTTTTTTTGTGGGAAAAGGAGTTTCTGAAGATACTAGGTTTTTTTGGTTATAATTTCTCTGTATCTTGTCAGGTTATTCTATTTCCTGTTTATTTTGCATTTTTCAGCTTCTTTTTTAGAAATATGTTGATCGGGAATCTTAATATGCTGGTTTCCATGGGAATAGTGGCCTAGCCAGAGTTTGGACTGAAGTATACATATTAAGAATCACAGCCTGTGAAAAAAGAAGAAACAGTTATTGGATAGAGGAAAAACTGAATTATATGGCAGGTCTAACAAAGCCATTGCCAGCTCTGAGTAGGACTACTGCAAATGTCACCATTAGAATATTTGTGTCAGGCCCCAAATCCAGAGCCTTTATATCTCCTGTCTTGCTCAGTCACTGGATGGGCTGATCTCTAGAGAAACTGCTCTTAGAAGCTGAGGCAGATCCTAGAGAAGCCGATTGCTAGAGACCCTATGCTGATCACACTTGTTTAGATGGACAGCAATTCTTCATGTTTCCCAGGGTGTGTATTTTATGCTCAAAGGTTATCAGTGAGTTTAGACTTAGGGTGGAAAGGCAGTATTTTGGCTAATTCATAGACCCAAGAATGTGGCTGTTAATTTCCTAGTGCTGTCACAACAAAGGAGTGTTAGTTAACTGAAAGATCAGGGATTCAAGTCCACTCCCATGTACATGAAGAAAGGTCTATTGACTTACTTTTGAAAAATTGAGCATTGACAAGACTGTGAAATGCAATTCTCTGACATACATGGATTGCCGTGGATCTGGATCAACTCTGATAGCTGCAAGTTTCAACTTTCCATGATAAACATAAAACAAATGAATGGTTTTAAAGAACAGAAATATATTCAAGGGATCAAAAATATCATCAGGATATTAGCAAGTCAATACTCTCTCCCTCTCTTCCTCTCTTTGTAGACTCTAGGGGAAAATTCTCTTTCAACTTCAATAGCCCTGGGCATTCTGTGATATTTCTTGGCATTTTGTGGCCTATAGACAAACCCTTGCATGGTTTCTCCCTCTGTATGTGTCTCTCCATATTTGGTTCCCTTTTTATTTTATTAATTTTTATTGTGATTTGGGTGAAAGTTTACAGAGAAAATTCATTTTCCATACAGCAATTCACACACATTTTTTTCCCCACAGTGTAATAGCTCGCCTCCCATTTCCTCCCTACAGTTACTGTTTCCCTGTTTCCTTCTTTCCTATGTATTCCTGCCACCTGTGCAAATATTGCCCTTCTGTTCTCCCCTGATTGGGTATTCCATGCAATGTATCTTCTATCACCAAGGCCATATTTTCCAACTACTGATGCGTCTTCTTTGTTTCCAACTTTCACATTACAATCAATAATCAATATTTCTTGATTGCATGTTTGGTGAATTTCAGACTGTAGAAGCTGGTAGAAATATTCAATTTCTTCATCTTTGTCTTTAATGATTGGAATGTAAATTTGAAAAATAGTAGTATTAATTGGTATCCTTGTAAGCCTGTGGATATTATCGTATCACGGACAGCATTGTACCTCAGAATAGATCTTGAAATGTTCTTTTTGACAGTGAATGTTACACCATTCCTCTTTGATTTTTCATTCCTGGCCAGTAGACCATATGATTATCTGAATTAAAACGGTCAATACCAATCCATTTCAGCCCACTAATGACAAGCATATCAATCTTTATGTGACCTATTTAATTTTTGACAACTTCAATATTCCTAGATTCATACTTCGTACATTCTGTGTTCTGATGATTAATGAAAATCTGCAGCTATTTCTTCCCATTTTGAGGTCTACTCATCAACAAATAAATGAAAGTCCCAAAAGCGTTATTGTATCCACATCATTAAGGTCAACTCTACTTTGAGAAGGTAGCTCTTCCACAGCTGCACTTTGAGTGCCTTCCAACCTGAGGGGCTCATCTTCCAGCACTATATCAGACAATTTTCACTACTATTCATAAGGTTTTCAGTGACCAGTTTCTTCAGAAGGGGATGACTCTGTCCTTCTTCCCAGTCTATCAGTCCAGAAGCTCTGCTGAAACCTGTCCACTATGGGTGACCCTGCTGGTGTTTGAAATATCAGTGGCATAACTTCCAGCCTCACAACAACACTCAAGTCAGCACAGTATGACAAACTGACTGACCAGTGGTGGATACATACTTTACAGGCTTAGAAAAAGTATTCCAAATTGTGTTAATAATTTCAATAGGAATTATATTGTACTTTTGCAGTTTTCTCTTTGTATCTGAACAACTAAATACATTCGTAGTATTGAGATCCTTTTTAGCAGTTTATTCCAGTCCATGGAAACTAAATGACTGAGGTCTTCCTATCTCCATGTGATTCAATAGTGAACTTCATGGGCCACAAAGATCTTACTTAATGCCCTTTGTTAAATTGCCTAAATATATTTATTTTATCATTATGAATAATCATGTACAATAATAATTGTCTTGTGAGTGCATTCGTTTTATGATTCTTAGAAGAGACACACTCTGAGACTGAACCACTTATTAAAGCCTTCAAACCCCATTTCTTATGATAAAAATAATTCAAATAAAAATATTTCTTTGGAAAAATTTGTAAGACTTGCTAATAGTTGCTGAAGAACCCTTAGGGATCTGAGTAGTGGCCCTTGAAATCTGAATATGTTACCAAGAAGACAAATTCATCTTTTTAATTCCTATCCAGGGTGCACAAATTTCAACAAATCAGATCCAGAACCATTTTTTAATCTTGAGAATTATTAAACATTTTTACAACCTTACATTCATTTTTTTTTTCATTTATTTTCATTTATTTATTTTGAGCAGTGGTTAAATTTTTCTTCAGATGCAATGCTGCATAGCAGCCAGTGCCGACATATGTTCCCACATAGGTGAAGAGGCCAGGGAAACCAGTAAAAATGATCCCTACAATAATAGGTAAAGTTATCTGTTCTTATATATACAGGTGCTAGGGATTTTTGTTGAGCTCTAAGGCTAAAATGTAGTCCTAACTGTTCATATCAGAAGGAGAGCAGAGAACAGGACAATTGGCAGAGCTAAATGCTACATGTATAGATGTGTATGCACATGCACTTAAGGGCTGCAGACTTAATTGCTTGGTGGCTAAAGACTTAACTTACAGTAGCATTAACTTAGTCTTCATTAGGCTGTGGGAGGTTCAAGGGCAGAGAACAAACTCTATACAGTTCACCACATGTTCCTGCCTTGCCCAACAGACTCCCCTATACTACATGCATTATAAAAGCCAAATAATAGTCTGCTAATGAATGAATGAATTCCTAATTTTCCATATAACATACAAAAAGAATATACAGGTAGCCCCTGCTTTATGATGGGGTTCCATTCCAATGACTCCATGGTTTGTTAGTTCTGACATAAGTTGAGTGTCTCTTTTTAGTATTCATTGTTACTACCTTTTATTCTTCATAAATTCAATTGATATTTGTCTTTGGGGATTGGCCTGAGAATGATAACATGATCAAACTACACGTCACAGCATTGCACTTAGTACATATTACTAATGATAGATGTACCAAAAAAGGAAAAAAAGACAATTGTAGGCGTGGTTCATTGTAACTCAAATAGTACACAAATGGGGGATTGTTTGTACTCTTACTCTTTAAGGATATGTTGAAGGTGAATTTAAAGGATACCAGTGACAGACACCCTGTATGTTTTCACTATGTTTTCTTATTTAACAGAGAATTCTGTTGAATTCATAAATCAAGATAAATTTTTAAGTAATTTTTTATAGACTTTTTAAACTGATCTTCAGCATATTTATTTTTCCTTTGACTTTTAATTGTTTAAAGCATCATATAATTTCTTATTATAGTTAACAAACACATTTTGGATCAATTGTTCGAATTCCACTTCTGATTGAGTGGTCTTTACATCTTTAATAATCAGAGAAAGACATTAAGGTGCTTAATTATAAAATTTCTAATTATAAGAGGTAAATGTTAAGATTCACTGAAGTTGACATGACTTTTGGTAAAAGTTGAGTCATTTAAATCCCCTACCTATTTAGTGTCATAATTTCAGGCTAATTTAAGGGATCTTGAGCTTGAGAACTTTGGCATGGCCAATTGGACCATTAAGTAGCAAAACTCAGGATGCTATGGAGGGTTTTTTTAGACCTTGAATTCTCACCTCTGTATGGTAATAAGTCATGGACTAAATAGTAACATTTACAAGTTATTTCTAGCATTTCCCAAGAGGGCAAAAGTAATCATAGATCATTGCACTCTTATATGATCAATATCAAGTAATTCATTTCAGTGGATTGTAGCATTAAGGTAAATTTAAGCTAAGCCTGGCAATTTCTCCCTTCAAAACAAAGAATGTGAAAACTCATTACATTTGGACATGCAGCTAAGTTACAGCCTGGTGATGATGACAGACTTTAAAAAATATATAGTGGTAAAATACAGTTAATAAAAATATTGCCATTTTAACTGTTTTTAAGTATGCAATTCAGTAAAATTAACTATATTCATAATGAACAACCATCATCACTATTTCAAAATTTTTCACCCTAACCAATTCAGTATTTATTCTATTCTAGCTCCTGGTAACTACTAATGATCTTTGGTCTCTATTAATTTTCCTTTTCTACTTATTTCATGTAGGTGAGTTCATACAATATTTGTAGTGTTTTGCCTGGCTTAATTTACTTAATTTATACTTAATTTTACTTAAATTAATATATTCAACAATTCTAGAAGTAACATATGAGGAAGAATTGATGGTATTGAAGGAAGAAGTCCTGCTACACTGAAGGAATTGGTGAAGACAAAGCACCAGGAATTGACAGATTACCCACTGAGATGTTTCGACAAAATGTTGCAACACTGGATGCTCTCAGTTGTTTATGCCAAGAAATTTGGAAGATAGCTACCTGGCCAAACAACTGAAGAGATCCAAAGAAAGATGATCCAACAGAATGCAGAAATTATTTAA
>NW_006922040.1:214126-226322 GCF_000298275.1 Orycteropus afer afer
TAAAATCTGAAAATAATTTAAAAAAAAAATTTGTAACAGTACTTCAATAGGGAACTGCCAGTATTGCAACCCGGATTCAAAAGATGATTTGAAATGAGGGATAGCACTGTTGATGTCAGAGGGATGTTGGCTGAAACAAAGAGTGCCAGAAAGATGCCTACCTGTGTTTTATTGACTATGCAAATACTTTCAGCTGTGTGGATTATAGGAAATTATGTATAACTTTGTGAAGAATGGGAATTCTAGAACACTTAATTGTGTTCATTAGGAGCCGGAACATAGTCCGAAAGGCAGTCATTTGAACAGAACAAGGGGATATTGCATGGTTTAAAATCAGGAAGGGAGTGTGTCAGGGTCGTATCCTTTCCTCATACTTGTTCAATTTGTATGCTAAGCACATAACCTGGGAAGGTGGACGATAGGATGAATAATGCAGTGTCATGACTGGAAGAAGACTCATTAACAATCTGTGATATGCAGATGATGCAACTTTGCTCGCTGAGAGTGAAGAGGACTTGAAGCACTTTGAGGAAGATCAAAGACCACAGTCTTCAGTATGGATTACAATTCAAGATAAAGAAAAGAAAAATCCTCACAACTGGACCAATAAGCAACATCATGATAAATGAAGAAAAAGATTGATGTTTTCAGAGATTTCATTTTACTTGGATCCAAAACCAACAACCATGGAAGCAACAGTCAAAAAATCAAATGACATATTGGACTGGGCAAATCTGTTGCAAAAGACATGTTTAAAATGTTAAGGAACTATGATAGCACTTTGAAGACTCAGGTGCACCTGACCCAAGGCATGGTATTTTCAATAGCCTTATAAATTTGTGAGAGTTAGACAATGAATAAGGAATATCACAAAAGAATTGGTGGATTTAAATAGTGGTGTTTGCAAAGAATTTTGAAAATACCACGGACTACCAGAAGAAGAAACAAATCTGTCTTGGAGGAAGTGCAGCCAGAATGTTCTTTATAAGCAAGAATGGCCAGAATTGATTTCTCGGACTTTGATCATGTTATCAGAAGAGACAAGTCCCTGTGGATGGATATCACACTTGCTCAAATGGAGGGTCAGAGAAAAAGAGGAAGACCTCACCAAGATGGATTGACATAGTGGCTGCAATGATGATTTCAAGCATAACTACGATTGTGATGATGGTGCAGGACCCGACAGTGTTTCCTTCTGTTGTATGTAGGGTTTCTATGAGTAAAATCTTTCACAATGACAACTAACAATAGTATTTTCAAGATACAGTCATGTTGTGAAGTCTATCAGAACATTACTCTTTATAGCTGAATAATATTCCACTATCAGTAAGTACCATATTTTATTTATTAACTCATCTGTTGGGGTTCACATGAGTTTTTATTTACCTTTTGACTATTGTGAATAATGCTGTTATAAACACTGGTGTAAAAGTATCTGTTCGAGTACCAGCTTTTAAGTGGTTTGATATACACTCTGGATTGGAATTGCTATCTTAAAATTTTCAGGGATTACCAAACTGTTACCCACAGTGGCTGCATCATTTTGCAATTCCATTAGCAATGCACAAGGATTCTAACTATTTCCCCAGATCATCACCAACTCACCAACCTTTATTACTTTCTGTTTTTTGTTTGTTTTTTTAGGGGAGGTTGTTGTTGTTGTTGTTGTTATGTGACCTCGAGTTGGACCCGACTCATAGCGACCCCTCCTTGGGTTTCTGAGGCAGTATCACTATGGAAGTAGATTGACCCATCTTCCTTCCGAGGAGTGGTGGGTTTGAACCGCCAGCCTTCTGGTTAGCAGTCAAGTGCCTTAGGCACTATGCTACCAGAGCTCCTTTAGGGAAGGTGGGGTTTTAAAAAAGTTAGGGTGTTATGGATAGAATTGTTACCAAAAAATATGTGTTGTAAATCCTTACCACTATACTTGTGGATATAATTCCATTTGGGAATAATAGGACTTTCTCTTTTATATTGATGAGACTACATCAGTGCAGGGTTTGTCTTAAGCTAATCACTTTTGAAACATGAAAGGAGTAACTTAGGCACAGAAGCAAAAAGCTCAAATGGAGTAAAGATAGATGGTGCATGGATATCTCCAAGTAATGCCAAAACCTCTATACAAACTGAGACAAAGATTTTTATCTCACAATGGTCATAGAGAGCCTTCCCCTAGATCTAGCACATAAATTTATATTTCTAGCCCCCTAAACTGTAAAAAAAAAAAAACAAATTTAAAGCCACATACTTGTGGTTTTTCTTTAGAGCAGGACTAAAAACTAAGATACATAGCTATCCTAGAGGGTGTGAAGTGACATCTCATTGTGGTTTTGATTTGCATTTCTCTTATGACTAGTTTGTATATCATTGTAAAAGTGTCTTTCAAGTTCTTTGTCCTCTTTTGATTGAGTTTGTCTTTTTGTTGTAGGATTTTTAAAAATGCATCTTGATATTCAATCCTTCTCACATATATTTTTCCAACTTTTTTTTTTTTAATTCTGTAGATTGTATTTTCACTTTCTTGATAATGTCCTTTGATACCCAAGTTTTGTTTTTCTTTCCAGTCTTAATTATGGCCAATTTCTTTCCTTTTTTTTTTCTTTTGTTGCTTGCGTTTTTGACATCATATTTAAGAATATATTGTCAAATACATGGTCCTGAAGATTTATCCCTATATTTTCTTCTCAGAGTTTCATGGTTTTGCTTCTTATATTTAGCTCAGTGATCCATTTTGAGGTAATTTTCAGATATGGTGTGATGAATGGGTCCAACTCCATTCTTCTATATGTGGAAATCGAATTGTCTCAGCATCATTTTTAAATAAACTATGTTTTCCAAACTGAATGAGCTTGGTAACCTTATAGATAATCAATTGGCCATTTATGTATTGGTTTAATTTGGGGAGCAAATTAAAAAAAATTACTTCTTTTTATTGACATATATTTCTTCTTAATTTTGGAAATGTTTGGTTGTTTTTCATTAAGGAATATATTGGGTCTATTTTTCTAAGAATGTAATTCTTTTTAAATTGTGAATACTTTCATAAATCCAGCAATTTTTTTTCTTTTTCCTTTCCTCAGATCACTTTGTCATAAACTTTCTAATTTTGTTCTAAGTTCCTGTCCAGCACTCCCAAGTCAGTCATCTCTTCTTCACCACAATGTGAATCACTTCCATATAAGAATATTTGCCTTTCCACAACTCTCAGGAATACCTTTGAGAAGGGTTGTAAAGCACTAGCCATACAGAGCCATCTGATTTAAGATCCATCCACGAATAAGGTTCATATTTTTTCCACCATTATTAATATAGCATAGGAAGTTTTTATGTGGCCATACATGTACATTCAGAGAGAAGCAGCACAACAGTAGAATCGGATACCTTGGGAGTCTGAGCTATTTCCTTGCATAATTCGTATACATCTTTCATAGCATTTAGAGCCTGGTAATGTATGCATGTGTATGTGTGTGAGTGTGAATATATAAAATCTTTACTTTGAATGAAATATTGCACTGCACGTTTAATTCTAAGGTTCAGTAAACAAGGAAAAAACCAAACAATTATAATTAGAATTTTGGCTCAGCTAGTCATTAGATATCTCATATTCAGTCATTCAGTCTCTACCAGAGACTACTCATAAGTCAAGAGTTGCATTTCAAGTGTGGAATATTTGCCAGAAAATAAAAACAAATTTTACTGTAGAAATGTGAGAGAACATAGCTTTACCTCAAAACCCTTAGGACTTTTGCTGTAATTTTCTTTCTGAGTTTGACAAAAACTCCAGACAGTATCTGTATGCCACAAACAGTTACAAAACCATTTGAACTACTGAGTTATTAATCCCAGTGATAGTATAATTTTATAATAACCTAAAATGCTTAGGTGAAATTTCTTCTCTAGTTCACACTTAAAAGAGATATATTAGAGATTATCTGATGAATGGGTACAAATATTTCACATAAATGTGAGATAATTTGCCTCTGAAATACAAAAACATCCATACAACATTGTATTTATTCTTTTGACATTGGCCTTTTATTTTAGAGGGAATATTCTGATTTGAAACCTACTATTGGTGGAGTCAGTTCCAACTCATAGCGACCCCTCCTTGGGTTTCTGAGGCTGTGAATCTTTGTGGAAGTAGATTGTTCAGTCTTCCTTGGGAGGAGTGGCTAGTAGGTTTGAACCACCAGCTTTCTTATTAGCAGTCAAATGCCTTAGGCACTATGCCACCAGAGCTCCAAGTTCAAACCCTCCAGCGGCTCCTCAGAAGGAAGATTGGGCAATCTGCTTCCGTGAAGATAACTTTGGAAACCCAAGGAGAGGTCACTATAAGTTGAATCAAGTGGACAGAGTGAGGTTTTTTTTTTTTTTTTTGGTTTCTATATTTATATGACCCAGTCATTTGACTCCTAGGAACTTGACCTAAGGGACATATTTCTGAATGTTTACAGCTTCTCTCCTGCCTTCTGAAACAGGCTTGTCTTACTAAGTTATCCAGGGTTCTTTCTAATTAGAAGATGGACAAAATACCTATATATTATTTAAGAAAGCTAAAGTTGCCATCGTCCTGTAACAAGACAGTAAGTGTATACAGTTGTCTGCTATGTAAATGCAAACTGTATCTAATTTTGCTTACTGATTTTATATAAAAATATTTTGCTACATAGGTGAGGCTAAAAGTTGGTTGATCTATACCTACAAAGATATTCCATCTTATAGCTGCAATGGGCATCGGCACCTGATTAATTGTTTGATAATTGACTGTCATTTTCCACAACCCCCAGACTTTTGCACTGAGGCTAGTTACTTGGTGAAGTGCTAGGACTCATAAACTCGCATTCCTCAAATCCTTGATGGTGGTACTAATCTCTGTAATTCCCCCAGGGTATGACATTGTTCTTGCTTATTATATTCAAGGAGGAACACAGATATAGACTTTTCCTTAGCTCTTCCACTATAGTACCATTTGCTCTGTAGATCAGAGAACCAACATAACAATGCCAATTAAGTATATTCAATTTCTAGTGTACATTCTGAACTAACTGTTGTTGTTGTTGTTGTTATATGCCATTGAGTCAGACCCAACTCGTAGCGACCCCTCCTTGGGTTTCCGGGGCAGTATCACTACAGAAGTAGATTGCCCCATCTAACTGTTAGAACAACATACATTTACTCTATGTTGCTGGAATATAATGATATTTTGGGTCATTGAGGTTAAGCATGAGTTCAGGGCCAGTAACTAAAATTTCTAACATCTTGATATTTCTTTTCTCTGGTAGCATAGTGGCTAAGACATTTGCCTGCTAACCAGACGGCTGACGGTTCAAACCCACCAGCCACTCCTCGGAAGGAAGGTTGGGCAATCCTACTTCCGTAGTGATACTGCCTCGGAAACCCAAGGAGTGGTCGCTATGAGTCGGGGCCGACTCAATGGCACATAACAAAAGCAACAACAACAACAGTTAGTTTGGTAAGTCATAAGATCTGTCTGGGGGAAGCTATTGCATTTTCCTTATTCAAACTGACTCAAACTTCATCATGAGGCAGAGTCTTAGTCTTGAACCTGGAATTTATAATCCCCATATATGTCAAAAAAACACAGTGGCTTCTAGAAATCAATTTATTTTATTTCTGAGGCTATGAATAATTAACAATCCCAGTGGGCCAAACTGGCATTGTTACCATTTTATTTTTATAGCATATTATATAATTGCACAGACTTTTATTATTTTATGCCTACATCTGCACTCTAACATTCTAGAATCCCATTATTTCTACCGAGATTATTGAAGCAACTTTATGGCAACATGTTGCATTGGCATCTCTGTCCTGCAAAGTACAACCACTAGAGAGAGATCATCACAAATCTCTTCCTCTCCAGTGCATTTCTTACTGTCCTGTTGAAGGAGTGTCTTTCCAGATACCCCAAGGGGATGCTGTTGGCAATGGCTGAGAAGACTACACATAATAGATTATTTCCAAGATGTCCAGGTTTCTGAAACCTAATATTTGTTCATTTAAAGTATGAAAAAGAAGTTTATGTCCTTCACTTCCATTAATTAATTCAATCTCATTTGCTGAGAGAGGCTTATATTAGCCAAGCTAGCAGAACATTAATGCCATGCACAGGTGCTCAAGCTAACACATTTAATTCTGAAGCTAATGTGAATGCATCATGCACATTTACTGGAACCTAATGAATCTTAAATTATATCTGAGATCTAATGCACTTAAGAACAACTGTCACACAAACTCCTCAAACTCTCTTCAGTTTAGATTAGTGAAGTCTTTTAACCCACTGAATTTATAGACTATCTCCTTCTAGACCAGATCTTATACCTCACTGTCTGATCTATATTGGGACCTAACTTTGCTGCAGATTTGAAAGGATGGAGAAAAAGAGAGAGAGTTATGAAAACAATTTCATCATCTGATTGTCCCAAGTGAAACCAGGTATTGAAGAAAGACTGATTTTCTCAGATGGGGGAAGGCTTAGGGGAATTTGGTCTCTCTGGATTCTCTGTCTCATTCAAGTTGGTTGAATTATTCCCATTCTATGTCTTTTTCACCAATACCATTAGCATGGAAACCTGGAATGATGAGTATTTAATTGATGCTGCAAATTCAACCCTTACTATAACTTCCTGTGCTTGGTCCTCAGCCATGTATGACTATGGGAATAAGAGGCTTCATGAAAGCTGTCATAGAAATATTTTGTTTCACCACATATATTCTTAGTTTCACTTTCAAAGCTCTGAATTTCCTTTTGCCCTGTAGTAGTTCTTACAACCATTAGAAGTCAGATAGTGAACTTTAAAATTATTAACTTTGTCATAGCAAAGTACTAGAGCACTTGACCTCCCAATGCTGTTTCTTCCAATTGCATTTCATTTCATTCATTCTTCCAATTGCTACTGAGAGTGATAAGTTGAGTATCTATGATGTTGTCACATGCCCTGCATAACTTGTGTTCCATTTTCCCCAGAGGAAAGTTTAGCTTTGTACTCAGAATTATATGACTAATGCAATCCCAGAATCCTATTGCAGGGTATTTTTCTAGGAACACTCCTGGGACTAGTTGTTATATAAGATCACAGAAAATAGATGGCATGTTCAAATTAGGATAATTTGAATAGGATGTATTTTAAAATGCCAAATTAATAAAGGATGGTTGGAGTCTTAGAAAACCACAGAGACTAGATCAGGATCCCAGAAGCTTGCTATCAGCATCAAATTGGGTATCTTCTCTAGGTATAACATTATGAGAGTTGGGGAATATTTTCAAAACCAGAAGAGTTAAGTAGTATAGCACTCTTTTTCAAGGAATACAGCTAGCCTGAGGTGACTCCACAGCAAAGGAACTAAAGGAATTAATACCTTGACTCATGTCCTTTCCTTCCTTTAAAATTCCATGGGGACTTCCCAGATAGAAACAGAGAGCACAAGGGATATGCTGATATATTTCAACTGGTCATTCTCTTAGGGAGCAGAGTAAGCTGGAGAAGATTAGAGGGTGTACTTGGAAATGTAGATGTCCAGTTCAACCCATTTTTAATTGATTTTTTCCAAGATATACCAAGGCATTTCATTCTGTTTTGATTGGATATGTCATCATTTATTAGAAGTCAAATGTGATAATAAACAAATTTTCTAATGATACAATCCACACACAAAAAAGCAGGTAGTTATGCTCTGTATAGCTACTCTATATTTGGTGTAGTAATTCTTTATATAATTCTGAAAAATTAGATTCACAGAGGTTTTTCCAAGTAATTATTTGAGTGAATGGAGTTCAGTCACTAATTGATTTACCACATAACAAATAACAACAACAGTATAAATATGCACATATTAAGATTCTCTGATTCAGTTCTATAAGTTATCTGTAGCCATGTCTTAAATTAAAACAAAGTAATGCAAAAAACGCAATGCACTGCCATCGAGACCAATCCAACTCAGGAACCGCTCCCTGGGTTTCCAAGGCAGTATCACTATGGAAGTAGATTGCCCAACCTTCCTTCCCAGGAGTGGCTGGTGGGTTTAAACCGCCAGCCTTCTGATTAGCAGTAAATGCCTTAGGCACTACACCACCAGAGCTCCCTAAAATAAGGTACATATTTTAAATTAAAGGGCAATTTGATCTGTGTAGTCATTTCTTATTTTTCCTTTGAAAAGCCAGTGTTGACTGAGATCTTTATACACACTTAAGTTTGATTTGAAGTGGATTCATGAGTGATATTATACAAGATTTACAAAGAAATATTGCAATTTTATAAAATAAGATATTTAATTTAAAGTTGTGTTTATGTTTAAGGTCAAATATTTTTGAAAAGTCAACTGAGTCCTTTCACTTGAGCTGAAAGAATTTATAATTTCTCATGTTTTGTTTTATCTACTGTATAGCTACATAAGAAAAAAGGGAACTGGAGAAGTTTGGGTCTGGTGTTTGGGGAAAGATTTCAACTTTGATATCTCTCCTATAGCAATAATGATAAATGTGCTGTATGAATAAAATATGCAGAGGAAACATTTCCATCACTTCCATCTGCTGTTACCTTTTAGTTTAATATGTAAGTTAAAACAGTAGATTGAACCTGCAAACCACATTTACTTTGCAGTAATAAATACCACTGATCTGGAACATTTAAAATTCAGTATCACTGTAAAAATAATGAAAAGAGACAAGAGGAGAATTTCTATTTAAACTAGTGCTATATTGGTAACAAAAAGACTGATAACAACTCAGGAATTAACACATTTTTTTTTCTGTCATTTCTTGATATATTATGAGACACCACATTTTATTTAGATAAAAATAAAAATGTCTTCATAAAAATTAATGTGCTATGATATAATGTGCATAAAATTCAATTACTTAATCATAATAGTTTTTTATTTATAATTTTATCTAAGACTGAAAAATAACAAATCCATTTCAATCTTTATGTTCATTTGGAAGGGAAATGTGAATATTTGACATTAAATAATTCAGTTAATGGACAAAAGACACCACTGGGGGAAAAATTGTAGATTGCCCCTAAAGAATAACATTTAAAACTAAATATATTCTAGATTAAACTACTATGAATAAAACAAAAGTTTTAGGATTTGGCTAATGCTAATTATTTTGATGGTTGAAATGCAGTCTTCAGACGGTCTGGTAAAAGAAAATGCTCTGGTGGTATAGTGGTTAAGGCATTTGGCAGCTAACCAAAGGGTCAGTGGTTTTTTTTTTTTTTTAAAAAAAGAGGCAGTTTGCTTCTGTAAAGATATACAGCCTTGGAAATCCAGGAAGATTGGGTATGAGTTGGAATCAACTCGAAGGCAGTGAGTTTGGTTCTTTTATGATTTTAGTGTCTAATTTAGAGGTCCTAAAAAATCAAGCTTCTTTCTAATTTAAATAATAACAAAATATCATCCAAAACTTTTGAGCATTTTGACTTCAGAAAAAAACTGCATTAGGATGTGTTAGCTTTGGTGGCATAGTGCTTAAGCGTTTGACTTCTAACCAGAAAGGTGGAGGCTCAAACCCACTAGCCACTCCTCAGAAGGAAGGTTGGGCAGTCTAATTCTATAGTGATACCACCTTGGAAACCCAAGGAGGGATCACCATGAGTTGAAAGCGACTCGGCAGCAGTGAGTTTGGTATTTGGTTACTATTTTTGAGACCAGGTAATAAACTAGTGTGTTTGTGTTCTGGAATGCTTCATACAAAGAAAACACAAATTGCTTAAATCTTTCACAAGTTCAAATAAAGTAAAAACTATTATTTATTTTGAGCTCAAAGAGCTCTGGTGGCTTAGTGCCTAAGCATTTGACTGCTAAGCAGAAGGTTGCTGGTTCAAACCCATCAGCCACTCTGCAGAAGGAAGACTAGGCAATGTACTTTGGTAAATATTTATCACCTTGGAATCCAATGGGGGTCACTATGAGCTGGAATCAACTCGATGGCAGTGGGTTTGGTTTTGGTTTTATCAGAATAACTTAAAACACAGGGAGAACTTTTAAACATATTATTTGATAATTTCTATTGATTGGTTAAAGGGAAAAATGGATAAAGTAAATAATCTTACAGTGTGATTCATTTTCTTTTCCTACATGAACTACAAAAACCAAACAATCACCTTAAGTATACTTAGCAAAAGTATACTAGTGATCAAAGAATTGGAAGGAGACTAAGTTTACAACAGTTTGTTTACTTTTGAAAACACTGATTCTACAGTGTCTTCTAATAATATTATAAACTGGTGAAGCAGTTTAAAAAATCAATGAAAGTGACTCAAATTTCCATTCCATTTTATTATTGTGCTCATTCATATTCACTAATTCACCAGAAATATTTTGAGTTTCTCTGAGGTGATATCCTAAAGATTTGAGAAGTACAATAAGAGTACAATACAAAAAATACAACCAGAAAAAATGCTTGCTTTCAAATAATACAATATTTAATTTTCTTTTTAAGCTCAGTGCATGAGTTTGATTTAATGTGCTATATTACGTTTAAGAAAGTTGCTTTGTATTTTAAGGATATTTTTAAGCATCCTTCATTTATAGGATACATTGTGATAATTTATTTGCATTTCTCTTACTGGGAAAAAAAAGAAAAAAGAAAAAAAAAAAAACAAACCTAATGCCTTAGGTACTATGACTTCTCAGATTGGACTTCTTTTTTATAGTCTGCATCTTGTTAGCATATGCTAGCACTATGATAGGCACAGAAAAGATATTCAGTCTTTCTGAAGTTGATGAATCAAAGTTGTATGCACTCATACCAGTCCTACTGATCTTTGAAAATGGAATATAGGAAGATGCATTGATAATTGAAGATCACTAATATGACAAAACTAGGAATTTATCCATGCCACCATTCCCCTAAAGCAAAACAGACAAATTAAAAAAAAAAAAAAAAAAACAAAAAATAGAAGGTAGTCAATTTAGTTATTTGTTTTTCACCACTACTGAGGAGTAATTTGAGCCTTGTAAATGATTTGCAAGTGACTTTGGGAAGACAGTTATCAAAATGAAATTGATGGCTTGATTTAATTCAATTGTATAAAGCATTTATCATTGTAAGGACAAAATTCTCAGTTCTTTGCAAAGGAGATGGCAAAAATACAGCTTTTAAACATAGTTGATTACTTGGGGAAAAAAGTGACTACTGTGTAATTCTATCAATTTATAGCAATAAATGCACACATCAAAAAAGAAGGAAGAGGGAGGTACAGGATAGCTGGTTCTGGCTTGTCACTCTTAGCTTTGGCCCCCAACACCAAAGTGGCTATACTAAGGATAAAATAAAATAATAAAAAAGAGCCAAAATCAACCCAAATCAACACTTTAAACCAAATCTCCAACAAGTAGAAAAAGAACAGCAAGAAAAGCCTACAGTCACAAGAAGAAAGGAAGTAATCAAGAATCAAGCAGAAATCAATGAAACAGAAAATAGAAAGGTAATAGAAAAAATCAATAAAACCAGAAGTTTTTTTTCTTTTTTTTTAAAGATGAATGCAATTAACAAACCACTGGCAAATTTAACAAAAGAGTAGAGGGAGAGAATACAAATAACACAAATAAGAAGCAAAATGAGCAACTTCACAACAGAACCAACTGAAATAGAAAGAATAATATCAGGATACTATGAAGAACTGTACTCCAACAAATTTGAAAATCTGGAGGAAATGGGCAGATTTCTAGAAACACACCACTTACCTATATAACACAGACTGTTTGGAAAAGATTAACAGATTCAAAAGAAAAGAAGAAACTGAACAGGTTATCAAAAAATTACCAACAAAAGAAAGTCCTGGCCCAGACAATTTCATCAGAGAATTCTACCAAACATTCAGAGAAGAACTGACACCATTTCTGCTCAAACTATTCCAAAACATAGAAAAGGATGGAATCCTCCCTAATTCATCTTATGAAGCAAGCATAACCTTGATACCAAAACAGGGCAAAGACATCACTCAAAAGGAAAACTACAGACCAATATCCCTCATGCATATAGATGTAAAAATCTTCAACAAAATCCTAGCCAATAGACACCAACAACATATCAAGAAAATAATTCATTATGACCAAGTGGGGTTCATGTCACATATGCAAGGAAATAGGAGGTCTCATTCTCCCAGATCTTAAAACCTACTATACAGCCACAATAGTCAAAACTGCCTGGTATTGGTACAAGGACAGA
>NW_006922040.1:227037-252094 GCF_000298275.1 Orycteropus afer afer
ATGTGGAGAGATTGGGACTCTCATACACTGCTGGTGGGACTGTAAAATGGTACAACCACTGTGGAAAGCAATATGGTGATTCCTTAAAAAGTTGGGAATAGAAATACCATTTGACCCAGCCATTCCATTCCTAGGTATATATCCTAAAGAAGTGAGAGCCAGGACAAGAACACATGTATGCATACCTATGTTCATCGCAGTACTATTTACTACAGCCAAATGATGGAAACAACCTAGGTTTCCATCAACTGAAAAATGGATAAACAAACAACGGTACATACACACAATGGAATAGCATGCAACCCTAAAGAATAACGTAGAATCTGCAAACACCATATAATGTGGATGAACTTGGAGGATATTATGCTGAGTGAAATAAGTCAATCACAGAAGGACAAATATTGTATTAGTCCTTTATTTTAAAAAGTCAAGGAAATTATTCATTACCAGGGGTGGGAGGGTAGGGTAGGGAACCCTGTTAGATAGGTAGAGACAGGTACTGATTTGGATGAAGAGAAGATCAATGTACCAAATGTGAGTGATCAACATGGTGGCATATAGGAAGAAGACATAGAGAGGTACATGGGAGGTACAGATAACAAAGATGAACCCTTTTGCACATACAGTACTGTGTTCTCAGTGAAGGCAAACATGGCTATACTGGTGGATAGATGGGTGGACAGGCTGTACTATTAGGTATGTCTATGCAGAGGGTAGTGTGCCTAAGACCATGTATAGAGTTGGCAGACAATTTTTTTTCAAATGTATTTGTATGTTCTGTAAGAATTCACAGGTGTATAGTAGAGCTGACAAGAGACAAGTTTGTAGTCACTTCTTGGGCACAGCCAGCTACCCAGAGGGAGTGAGTAGTTGAACCTGTAGGCTCAGGACCATAGTTACAGGGGACATCAAGTTCAATTGGCATAAGCCATTACACAAAACAGTGTTCTACTTCCTACTTTGATGAGTAGTGACTGGGATGTTAAAAGCTTGCAAGCAGACATCTAGATGCAATGATGGGTCTCTCCTCATCCAGAGCAAAGAATAATGAAGAAAACCAAAGATTCATGGAAACAATTAGTCCCAAGTGACTGATACACCATGCTATCCTCAGCCTATATGACTATGAAACTGTAAGAACTAGATAGTGTCCAGCTACCATTGTCAACCACTCGGAGGGAGATCTATGTAGGAGATCTTGGTTAGAGTGGGAGAATAATGTGGAACTAAATTCAAAATCATATGGGGGAAAAACAAAAAAGAGGGACCAGGTTTGCTGGTCTCATAGAGTATGATGGAACCACTGAAACTATGGCCCCTAGTTGCCCTTCAGGTCTGGAATTGAATCCAGTCCTGTGGCTTCCAGCCAAACAAAAGACAAGCATATGAAGTGAAAATTTACACTAGTGGATACATTCCTTGGAGAGAACAATCATAGGAGAATAGAAGGGCTGTGTACGTACAGAGACATAGCTCAGGGAGCAGAAGTGTATGGAGGGAAGGACACGGGAGAGGTAACTATAGGGAAGAAGTGGGAGGGGAGCTGTTGCATTGTGGTAAGTTGTAGTCAATGTTATGAAACAAAGTGTATGTGAACTGCTGTATGGAAAGTGAATTTGCTCTGTAAACTTTCACCCAAATCACAATAAAACTAAAAACAAAAAAATATTTTGAAAGACCCTTTCAGCTAATTTGATAGAACTGTCAAGATAAATTAGTCTTTCAAGTCTGCAAGGTCGTACTCATCTCTGTGATTCTCCCAACAATGTGGTATTCCTTTTGATTTATTATTTTGGTAAAAAGAGGAAGCTCTAGGGCCTTCTTTTTGTCATTTCAACCATAATATCCTTTTTCAGAGGGCAGGTAGCCTGGTAGAGTTTTTTTCAGACACAGCATGTGTTCAGAATCCCACTGAGACTTCCCTTAGGGATGCAGATCACAGGCATTAGATCTTTTCTAATATACTGTTGGAACTTCCCTTTAATTTTTTTCTTATTTTAGTGGAACATTTCCTGATAAAATCATAAAAGTACTAATTCTTTTATTCTTGCTGTGATATTGCTATTGTACTCTATTCCACACTACACAAATTTGAATCCGATGCCAGTTATAACTCTGGAGTCCATGAGAGATGAGTGATGTATTATAAAGAGTATTGCATTTTTTAAATAGGATTTTCTTATTTTCAAAAAAAAGAGAATATATTTTCAGATTAGGGACACTTTAACTTCTGGGAAAATATCAGAGAGTAGTCTATTTTTTTTCCACTATACATGTATCCTTTCCAGTTTTTAGGATACTAGTTTTATCAGAACAATGCTCTAACTTATTCAAAATGACAGAACTTGGATGCATATACTACTGCCATTGTAAGTCAGTAGCTTGCAGTATTAATATTTGCATTTGATTTCGAGCTACCAATGTGTGTGAGTAGAAGTGATGCTATATCTGTACACCAGCATAGAAAGCCTCTAGATTTAAGTCCATTGCTTGAGCTAGAAAGTTATAAATTTGATTTTGTACTCTACTTGTTTAAGCTGCCTATCATCACTGCTAAAAGCAACCATCATGGTCTGCAGTTCTTGAGTCTCTCTCTTTAATACTATTCTATTCACCTAAAAGTACAGCCACAAAAGTCTAGCCTTCAGGTAAATGGAGGTGATAATTTTGTTAATGGTTTTTCCTTTGAGTGCATGACATTTCAATTCCTGAAGACTCATATACTTTCACAGACTTAAATCTCTTGTAAGATAGTGATTTATCTGTGATTTCTTCTATTTCCTTAAGAGTCTGGGTCCTGAATCCCACTCCAGCTATCAGTATTTGTGAAAGTCAGATGTCTTTCTTGCAAACAGCTGGGACCAATTCGGACTTTACAAAAAGACAAGCAATTTATTATTAAGAAGATAAGAAGCTGACAGAATAAATGGGAAAGTTAAAGAACCATGTTTGATAATAGGTCAGAGGTGAAAAAGACTACTACAAAGGTGGCTAAGTTTATACCAGAGAAGTGTCTATTTAGGATATTACCACAGTTGCTTCTGCCACTGAAATTACTCTGCTAATGATGCCAGGAATATATTCTTGCTATCTAGCAACATTGGTGACGCTCAGGATTTAAGTCCAGGCCAGGAGTCCAATCAGATGAATCTGGTTTTTATACCAGCTGCTACAGAACAGAGAGAAGGAATTCCTAACTTTTTGAATTTCTTAAATTGCCAATGAGAATATCCCCCAAATATTAGGTTCAAATATATTTGTCAATTAAAAAACCCAGTTGCTGTCCAGTTGATTCTGACTCATGGACTCTACGCCTTTAAGAGTTGAGACATGCTCCATAGAGCTTACAATGGCTGACATATTTTGGAAGTAGATCACCAGGTCTTCCTCCCAAGGCACCTCTGGTTAGAGTTGAAACTAGGTAGCAATAAATAAGTAAGTAAGTAAATAATTGCTATACTCCCCTGCTATGCATTCCTGAGTACACCATCCATTTATTCTATCTCTCTTTCGTCTTTCTTCTCACTTTCCACCTTATGTCCATCACTGAGTCCAAGTCTCTCTCTCAACTGAGGAAATAGTTTTACCTCAATACTTTGTTCAGTCCCCAAATTGTTCTTCCCTGATTCCAAGGAGCTCATAATATGGAATATAAAACTAAATATCAAAGAGATATTTTGTTTATTTATTTCTTACTTTTTTGTTTTGCCATATTGCTTCTTTGAGGCAATGGAAAAGAAAAAAGAGTCAATAGTAGCTGAGTGGAGGGGAGGAGGGAAAAGCATGAAAAGAAATAGAAAACAATGACAGCCTTTACTCTTTTTCACAGATATTCTGTAGGTAAGGAAACAGGTGCAAAGAGATTGTCTTAGTTACCTAGTGTTCTATTACAAAAATATCACAACTGGATGGCTTTAACAAACAGAACTTTATTCTTTATTTTTGGCTACAAGTCCAAATTCAGAGTACCTACTCTAGGAAAAGGCTGTCTCTCTTTGTTTGCTCTTGGAGAAGGTCCCTGTCTTCCTTCAATGGAACAGAGTTTTCTTTGTTAAGTTAATTATATCACACCCAAGTAACATACATTCTAGATCTAATTACTTCTGAGTTTAAAAAGACCAAGTTAGACAAAGAGACATGCACACGTGGGGGAAGATAGATGTCATGTGAAGATTGCAGAAAAACTAAAGAATATTCAGGGTTACTGACAAGACAGGAATCGATATGGCCAAGGCCCTGATTACCCTTTTGGCCTCCAGAATGGTGAGAAAATAATTTTTTGCCCTTTAAAGGTAATCTATTGTGGTATTTATGTTACAGCAATACAAGAAAATAGAGACAACATTGCCTATAGTTGTGATTATCTTTTCAGTGGAAGTGTAAAGAGAGTTTAGAACCGACGGTACTGAAGAGAGAACTCAACCTGCAATGAAAGCTTAGTGAAAAACAAGCCTTCAGGAATTCGTGGAATACCAATTGAGGTGTTTCAACAAACAAATGCAACACCACTGGTTGTGTTAACTTTTCTATGTCAAGAAATTTGGAAAACAGCTGCCTGCCCAAACAACTGGAAGAAATGTATATTTGTGTTCATTCCAAAGAAAGGTGATACAACAGGTTGTGGAAATTATAAAAAAATATATCATTGTTATAACATGTAAGTAAAATTTACTGAACACAATTTGAAAATGTTTGCAGCAGTACATATACAGAAAACAGCCAGCAATTCAAAACAGATTCAGAAGAGGTCATGGAATGAGAGATATAATTGCTAATTTTAGATGGATCTTGGCTAAAAGCAGAGAATACTAGAAACATGTTTATGTTTTTGTGTGTATGTGTGTGTGTGTCTGGCTATACAAAGGCATTGAACTCTGTGGATCAAAACAGATTATGGATAACATTCTGAAGAAGGGGAATTCAAGAGCATTTAATTTTACTTTGAGAAACTTATACATAGACCAAAAGCAGTCATTCGAACAGAACAAGGGGATACTACTGCATGGTTTAAAATGCGGAAAGGTGTGTGTCAGTGTTCTATCCTTTCACCATACTTCTTCAATCTGTATGCTGAGCAAATAATTTGAAATGCTGGACTATATGAAGAAGAGTAGAGCATCAGGATTGAAGGAAGAATCATTAACAGCCTTTAATATGTAGGTGACATTGCTTGCTGGTAGTGAAGACGACTTGAAACACTTACTAATGTAGCTTGAAGTCTACAGTCTTCAGTATTGATTACACCTCAGCATAAAGGAAAGAAAAATTATGACTGGGCTAATAAGTAACATCATGATAAATGTGGAAAAGATTGAATTGTCAAAGATTTCATTTTACTTGGATCCACAATTAATATGCCATGGAAGAGCTACCAAGAAAACAAAGGACATATTGCATGGGAAAATCTTTTGCAAAAGAACTCTTTAAAGTGTTAAAAAGCAAAGATGTCACTGTGAAGATTAAGGTGTGCCTGAATCAAGCCATATTATTTTCAATCACCTAATCTGCATGTTGTTGTTGTTAGGTGCTGTCAAGTCGGACCCGACTCATAGCGACCCCTCCTTGGGTTTCCGAGGCAGTATCACTACGGAAGTAGATTGCCCCATCTTCCTTCCGAGGAGTGGCTGGTGGGTTTGAACCTCCAGCCTTCTGGTTAGGAGCTCTGGTAGCATAGTGGCTAAAGCACTTGACTGCTAACCAGAAGGCTGGCGGTTCAAACCCACCAGCCACTCCTCGGAAGGAAGGTTGGGCAATCCTACTTCCGCAGTGATACTGCCTCGGAAACCCAAGGAGGGGTCGCTATGAGTCGGGGCCGACTCGACAGCACATAACAACAACAACAATCTGCATGTGTAAGCTGGACAGTAAATAAGGAAGACTGAAGAAGAATTGATCCACTTGGAGTATGGTGTTGGCAAAGAATATTAAATATACCCTGGATGGCCAGAAGAACAAACAAATGTGTCTTGGAAAAAGTACAACTATAATGTTCCTTAAATGCTAGGATGGTAGACTTCATTTCACTTACTTTGACATGTTATCAGAAGGGACTAATCTCTGAAGAATGACATCGTGCTTGGTAAAGTAGGGGGACAATGAAAAAGGGGAAGACCTTCAATGAAACTGACTGACAAAGTGGCTGCAACGATGGCCTCAAACATAGAGACAATTGTTAGGATTGCTCGGGACTGGGCAACATTTCGTTCTGTTGTACACAGGATTACTATGAGTTGGAACAAACTTGAGAGTAAATAACAATAGCAACATGTGAATAATCCCAGTAGCATGTAGTAATTTAATTGTTACATACATGTTAAAGTCTTCCACCTGATATTCTCTATATAAGATGATACTTTTCAACTTTCCATCAGTTACTTTCTAGTTCCACAGTAAACTCAAATTAAGAAATAATTAAAACTGAACATTTTCCTCCCCACAATCCTTCTACTCACGAACTTCTAACATACAAAGTTTGAAATTATATTTAACTTGTCTTGTTGACAAAAATCAACCCTCCCATGGATGTAATTTATCACCCACATCTGTAAATTCTACTTCTAAAATGATTCTCAAACCTACTCTCTCTCTTCTCCCAAGTTTTTGCTATTACTGACCCGAATCACTCTAATTAATTTCTAACAGGATTTTCTGTTCCACTGTCTCTTTCCTTTAATGTATTCATTGAATATCTGCACAAATTATCATGTGAACAGATGTCTATTCTACTTCTAAAAAATTTGTTCATAAGGTAAAATCCAAATAGCTTGGTGAGCCCTAAATGACCATTTACAATCTACTTCCAAACTTATTATCTAGGTCAGTGCATCTTAAACTTCATGGAGAAAACCATTTGCTGTTATCATTTCTTAGTTTATTCCCTTTTGATACATTGTGGACCACTAATTTATACAATTCATTAACAATTCTTTATTAGGAAAAAATAATCCCTTTCCAGATATATTGGATGATTTTTTAAAATTTTTTATTTTGAGTAGAAATTCATCTTCATTTTATGGGTAAAGAGACTCAGTGAGTACATATACAGCCCTGCTGACAAAGCTATATTTACAGCTGATTTCTTCCCTTGGATTGAAGAAAGTCAATAATTGACAATAATTATCTATTGTTGGAGTAACACCTGAGGAATTTAGCTTTAAAGATACAAACAACAATAAAAAATAACTTGCAAAAATTTCAAATTTATAGAATTCTAATTAAAATAATTGAAAAAATGTAAGTTTTTTCCTTTTATAAAAGAACCTAAAACAGAAGTTCAGACATCCCATGTAGATTTAGATTGTTCATAGGAGTTATATGTGGATCAACTTTTTCTGTATCCCTTAAATAAAATTTTATACACTACTGATAAAAAAAACAAGTATCATATGGAAGATATCTACCTAATGCATCTATAATTAACTTAGTACAAAAATATATGGGGAAAGACAAAACAAGCATTTCATTGAAATCTTTAAGTTCAGCCACACTTTATTATTTTAGGTGAATCTTACATATTTTTTCAAAAGTGGCTTCTTTCTCACATTCTGCTTAAGTCTTCTTATTTTTTCCATCTCCAATGATTTCTTCTAGCTCTGCTGTCATGGGGAAAACAATTTCAGTATAATATTTTTGTATTAAAGCAACAGCTTAGTTCAAAAGTTGCATTTGGACTCAATGTGCATTTCCTAGTTATAATGAATACAGTGTTCTTCATTAGTTCTCTTTTCTTCTCTGGTTTTGTTGTATCCTTAATATCATGTACAATAAAATTTTGTGCAACTGTGTAAAAAATGGTGGCAGCAGTATATTGACAGAGAACTTCCAGAAGTTTAAACTGGGTCAGAAGAGGTCATTGAATGAGGGATATCATTACTGATGTCAGATGGATCTTGGTTGAAAGCAAAGAATACCAGAAAGAATGCTTACTTGTGTTTTATAGACTTTGCAAAAGTATTCAACTATGTAGATCATAACAAATTATGGATAACATTGCAAAAAGTGGGAACTCCAGAAGACTTAATTGTATTCGTGCAGAAATTGTACATAGACCAAGAGGTAGTCATCCAAACAGAAGAAGGCGATGCTACATAGTTTAAAATCAGGAAGGGTTACACCAGGGTTGTATCCTTTCACCATATTTATTCAATCTGTATGCTGAGTAAATAATTCAAAAGCTGGAGTATAAGTAGAATGCAGCATCAGGATTATAGAATGAGTCATTAACAGCCTTTGATATGCAAATGAAACAACCTAGCTTGATAAAAGGAAGATGACTTGAAGCATTACGGATAAAGACCAAAGACTAGAAACTTCAGTATGGGTTACACCTCAATATAAAGAAAACAAAAATCCCCACAATTAGACCAGTCATCAAAATCATGATAACTGGAAAAGAAAGGCTGAAATTGTCAAAGATTTCATTCTACTTGCATCCACAATCGATGACTATGGAAGCAATAGCCAAGAAATCAAGTGAATTATTGCACTGGGCAAATCTGCTGCAAAAGCCCTCCTTGAAGTTTTAAATAGTGAAGATGTCACTTTGAAAACTAAGGTGCCCCTGACCAAAGCTATGGTATTTTCAATCACTTCATATACATGAAAAATCTGGACAAGGAATGTGTTGCTATTAGGTGCCGTGAAGTCATCTCTGACTCATAGAGACCTCATGTACAGCAGAACGAAACACTGCCTGGTCCTAAGCCAGCCCCATGATATTAGCTATATCTGAGCCCATCTTTGCAACCACTGTGTCAATCTATCTTATTGAGGGCCTTCCCTTTTTCATTGTCCTTCCACTTTACCAAGCATGATATCCTTCTTCAAGGAATGGTCCCTTCTTACAACATGACCAAAGTAGGGGAGACAGTCTGGCCTTCTTGCTTCCAAGAAGCATTCCTGCTGCATCTCTTCCAGGATAGATTTTTTAGTTCTTTTAGCAGTCTATGGTACTTTCAGCATTCTTTGCCAGCACCACAATTCAAAAGAATCAACTCTTCTTTGGTATTTCTTTTTCATTATCCACCTCTCACCTGCATATGAGGCAAATGAAAATACCATGGCTTGATTCAAGCACACCTGTCTTTAAGGAAGTATCTTTGCTCTTCAGCACTTGAAATCGGTCCTTTGCAGCAGATTTGACCAATGCTATGTTGTTGTTGTTGTTATATGCCGTCAAGTTGGACCCAACTCATAGCGACCTCTCCTTGGGTTTCCCAGGCAGTATCATTATGGAAGTAGATTGCCCAACCTTTCTTCCAAGGAGTGGCTGGTGGGTTTGAACCGCCAGCCTTCTGGTTAGCAGTCAAGTGCCTTAGGCACTACACTACCAGAGCTCCTGCCCAACACTATACAATATCTGATATCTTGACTGCTGCTTCCATCGGTGTTGATTGTACAACAAAGCAATATGAAGTCTTTGACAGCTTCAATCTTTTCTCCGTTTATACTGATGCAGCTTATTGTTCCTGTTGTGACACCTGGGACATCTCCTTTGCCTAGAGAGAATAAGGAAGAACAAAGAAGAATTAATGCATTTGAATTATGGTGTTGGTGAAGAATATTGACTATACCATGGATGGCCAGGAGAACAAACAAATCTGTCTTGGATGAAGTACAGCCAGAATATTTCTTGGAAGTGAGGTTGGTGAGCATTCACCACTCTTACTTTTGTCATGTTGCCAGGAGAGTCCAGAACCTAGAGAAACATATCATTCTTGGTAAAATGGAAGGTCTGCTTAAAAGATAAAGACTTGCCATGTGATTGATTGACACAGTGGCTGCAACAATTGGCTGACACAACAATTGGCTTGTATATAGTAACAATACTTTGTGTATGGTGCAGGACCTGGCAGTGTTTCATTCTGTTGTACATAGTATCTCTATGCATTGGAACATCCTTCACAATACCTAACAACAAGGGGTAGTTGTGGTAAAGTCAAATTATTATAAAAATTTCTAAACAGTTAATTTCAATTTCATTACTGTCACAGACTGTTAATAGTTGCAGTATCATAACAGTAGTACTGATTTATCTTATATCTTGACTGTTCCCAAAATAATTTTGTATAACCTTTGTGGTAATCACCCCAACTATTTGAGTAATTTTTTAGAGTTAAAAAAAAAAAGTTTTATTAGTAAATAAAAGTGCTTATAAATAACATAGCAATAAAGGTATAAAACACAACTGAGTTCTGATATGTATAATTTTAGAATTTTTATGCCATTAATATTAATATAAGAGGAAAACATTGAATATTAAAAATATTAGCCCTAGGCTTTCTGACTGATGCATCTGGGAGATCAATGAGTCACTTTTGGGGCCAAGGAAACTCTGATTTAGGAGCTCTCTGTGATCTCACTTTATGAGTCTGTTCATTTGTCTTCTTTTTTGCTATAATGAAACTGTAATCATCCATAAAATTGGAAGCTTTTGCAGAAGGCTTAAGAAAGAAATATCTTACAGAGGCCCAGCTGGGAATATAACTGGAAGAACTAGAAGCAGTTGTACTTCTTGTCCAGGAGGAAGAAACTACATTAAAAGCAACCCACTCGGTTTTCAAGCACCAGACACTGCTCCAGTTCTTAGGCAAGTGATTCAGAGGAATCAGATGACATTTCATCAGATTCAGGACAAGATGAGCTCAGAAATATTGAATCTGAGACAGTAGCTTCTTTGCAAAAATCCCTTCTCAGAGAAAGCACTTCCCTGCTTACAAGATAGCGGGGTATGCAGAAACAAGGTATTTAGGGTTTCTGATTGTAGTCTGATGGTGATCAGGGTGTCTGATGCTTTGTGTGTGTGTGTGTGTGTGTGTGCTCTAGAGATGTCTGGGTTTCTTATAAGAAACTTGGAGAACAACTGAAAACTACAGTTTAGGTTTACAAACATAAACAGGAAAGTTGTTAGAAACCATAGTAATGTGCAGGTCCGAGAAAATCAGCAGATACCAAGTAATTGACTCCAAGTGCTCTTATTTACTGTCAAAAATTATGTCCTATTTCATTTTAGTTACTGAATTATAATTCTTTATTTTCACTGTGTACTTTCTTTTTTTAAAAGTATATACAACATTGTTTTTCATTTTTGTAACTTTGAAAATAAAGTTCTATTGTTGGTTACTGGGAACAAGAGGGATGAAGAGGAAAAATTTAGGACTAGTTGGGGGTCATATGTTGATTTGGGTGAGGGGAAAGGTAGTATAAAAAGAGTCTATGACCAGCATAGTGACATTTGTGAAAGGAAAGACTAAGAAATATGCACAAAAGATACAAACAACAGAGGCAAATACTATTATATACACAATACTGTATTATCACTGGCACCAGGCTACAGGTAAATGCACAAACAGGTGAGAAGATCAGGTGGGGGGCAGGCAAACAAGAATACACCCTAGACCAAGGATAGATGTGGCTGAAGATAATCTTACATATGCACTTGTGCTACAAAATTATCCACATACATTACAAAAGCAACATAAGACAGGGTTGGAGTAGCTTTTCAGAGACAACCAAACACTTTGAGAGAGAGAATCACCAGGCCTACAGGCTCTGGACCACAGTCTCAGGGGAATCATACTCAATTCCCACAACATTGTACATAAAAATCTTGTTCTACTTGTACTTTGGTGAGTAGTGACTGGGATCTTAAAAGCTTCCAAGTGGCCATCTAAGATGCAACTATTAGTCTCCTCTTGTCTGGAGTAAAAAAGAGTAAAGAAAATAAAAGTCATCTGGAAATAATTAGTCCAAAGATAAGATTGACCACAAGGACCTCAGCCTTCATGACCCCGAGTACAGAAAAACTAGATGGTGCCTGTCTACCAATGCCAATCACTCAGAAGGGGATCAAAATTGGAGATGCTGGATAAAGTGGGAGGAAAAATATGGAACAAAATTTAAAAAGAGAAAAATGACCAGAATTACTGGTCAGATAGAGAAGGGTGGAACCCCTGTGTTCTGGTTACCTAGTACTGTTCTGACAGGAATATACCACAAATGGGATGGCCTTGACAAACAGGAGTTTATTCTCTTACAGTTTGGAGGCTTTAAGTCCAAGTTCAAAATGCCAGGATCTAGGAGCTGGGTAAAAGCCCCTCAACCTTGGGGTCCAGCTCTGCATCCTGCTCCCAGCCTATTGGAGCAAGAGGTGTTTCTTCACTCAGACAGCTGCTGGCTCCTGAGGCTGACAGGTCCAAGATTAACAAGTAAAAAGGCACAGTTCTGATGTTATCAAACCATACGACAGGCCATTGATTTAAGTCCATTGTAAATCCCAAGGTCGGCAGAGCATGGCAGGCTTCTGAACAACGACACAGCTACATGCAGGGTCCAAGTGTGCCACAGGCTAGAGACTATCCCAAAGGTTTCTCCTTATATACAGGAAGTAGACCACATCTCAAAGGCAGCTACTCAGCTGCTTGTGGTAGATCCCACCATGGAGTTGATTGCCAATCTCATCATGGAGAATAGCTACCACCAGCTTCTCAGCCACTCAACCAGGCCCAACCAAGTTGACATACAAATTTAACTACCACATCCTGAGACTATGGCCTTGGGTTACATTTCAGAGCTAGAAATGGACTCCCTTCCATTGATTGGCTCTCAGTTCAACAGTAATAAGACCTATTTGAAGAACATGGACCTCAGGGCAATATACCCACCTCCTCTAGGGAGATGCACCTGTTAGATCAATCAGCCATGAGACATCAGAGGGGCAGCGTTCACACAGAGGGAAAGCTGGACAGACAGGAATGCATAGATAAGAAGGGTGCAGGGAGGGGGTAGTCACAGGAAGGAGAGTATTTTATGGTTGGGGAGGGTAATTGAGAACGTGAAATCAAACGTGCATGAACTATTGAATGTAAAACAAATCTGCTTTGTAAATTTACATCCCAAGCACAATAAAATAAATATATAAATCAAAAATAAAAATATAAACTTGAAAAAAAAGAAACTAACTAAATAAAGTTCTAAAATATTCTTACCAAAATAAAAGTACACACCAAAGTAGTTAATACTTAAAAATGAAAATGACAGTTTTACAGAATCTCAAAAATGTATAGTCCATTAGTATTTTTAATAGTTTAACTGGAATATATTTGATATACAATAAACTTCACATATTTAAAGTGTATAATTTGATAAATTTTGACTTAAGTATGATGCTATTGTTGTTAGGTGCTACAGAGTTGACTCAGACCCCTAGAGACCCAATGCACAACAGAATGAACACTTCCTGGTCCTGAGCCATCCTCACAATCCTTGCTATACCTGAGCTCACAGTTGCAGCCACTGTCAATCATCTTGTACAGAGTCTTTCCTTTTTTCACTGATCCTCCAATTTACCTTCTCTAGGGACTGGTCCCTTATGACAACGAGACCAAAGTAGAGGAGATAAAGTCTGGTCATTCTCACTTCCAAGGAGCATTTTGGCTGCATTTCTTCCAGGATAGATTTGTTTGTTCTTCTGGCAGTCCATGATACTTTCAGTATTCTTCACCAACACCACAACTTAAATACGCATCAAAGGAAATATCATCACAATCAAGATAAATGAACTTAATGCATAATCCTTATGTGTCCTGAGTGATGTAGCCTATTTTATCCCTCTTCATGCCTTATACCCCCCCCCCGCTTTTCCCAGGTAATCACTGATCTGCTTTCTAGCACTTTATTAAGTATGCATTTTCTAGAACGTTATATGAACTGAATCATGCAGTATTTACTCTTTATCATCATGTTATTCCACTCAGTATGATTATCTTAAGATTCATCCACGTGGCTGTCAAGAGGTGTTTTTGTTTGTTTTGTTTTGCTTTGCTTTAAATAACTGAGTAATATTTCATCTAATGGGTTTTTCCACTTACCAGTTGTTGGCCATTTGAGTAGTTTCTATTTTGGGTCTTACAAGTAAAGCTGTTATGAAAATTTAAGCACAAAAATAAATTATCTCTATAAATAGAGCTTATACAATTTAAATTGAGTCAACCACTTTGCTATATAATATATAATAGTATACCAAATACTATTTGATACCCCAAAGAAAACAAACTCACTGCCGTTGAGTTGGTTCGGACTCATAGCAACCCTTCCTTGGGTTTCCAAGGCATATCTCTATGGAAATAGATTGCCCAATCTTCCTTCCAAGGACTGGCCAGTGGATTTGAACCACCAGCCTTCTGGTTAGCAGTCAAATGCCTTAGGCACTATGCCACCACCAGAGCTAGTTAAACATGCATATACTCTGTGACCTAGCAGTTCCACTGAAGATGTATTCTCATCAGAAATGTTTTATGCCCAGAAACATGCACAGAAATATTCATACAAGCACTATTCATAGCAGTCCCTAAATGGTAAATAACCAAACACCCCTCCACCAGAAAATGTAGAAAAATGTCAGTATGTTAGTAGTATGGAATCTTGCTTATTAATGAATATGGACAAATTGTAACTCTACCATATATTACGGACATTTAAAACATAATACTGAATGAAAGAGGCAGTTACTAAAGGGCATGCGTTTTTATTGTTCCACATATGTTGTTGTTGTTGTTGTTGTTATTTGCCATCGAGTCGGCCCCGACTCCTAGCGACCCCTCCTTGGGTTTCCGAGGCAGTTATCACTATGGAAGTAGGATTGCCCAACCTTCCTTCCGAGGAGTGGCTGGTGGGTTTGAACCGCCAGCCTCCTGGTTAGCAGTCAAGTGCCTTAGGCACATGCTACCAGAGCTCCAAATAAAGAAAAAATTATTCCATGATGTTAGAAACCACAATGATGATTACCCTTGAAGGAGTAGTGATAAGGCAAAAGCACAACACAGACTTTTGGAGTGCTAGTGGTAATTTATATAATGATTGGAGTCCTAGTTACATGGCTCTGCTTTATTTATAAAAATTCATAGAACTACACAATTAGGATTAGTGGGTTTCTTGGCATATATCTTGTACTTCAGTAAGAAGTGTACTGTGAATGAGATGATCAGATGGGGATCAGTGAATAGAAGTATACTCTAGACCAAGGATAGATTCAGCTGAGGCTAATCTTGTACAGACACCAGTGATACAAAATACCTGCAGTCTTTACAGAAACAATAGAAGACAGGCACAGAGTAATCCCTCACAGACATACTGACACTATGGGAGAGAGATCCAATAGATCTACCACCTCAGGACCAAAGTACTGGGGGACACCAGACTCAAATGGCACAACAAAATACATAAAAGCATTGCTCCATATCCTACATTGGTGAGTAGCAACTGGGGTCTTAAAAGCTTTCAAGCAGCCATCTAAGATGCACCTAATGGTCTCCTAGTGTCAGAAGTGAAGAAGAATGGGAAAAAAAGGGGGGCATTTAGAAGGAATGAGCCCTAGGACACGATGGCCCTCGAGACTAGAAGAACTAGATGGTGCCTGGCTACCGATGCCAACCACTCAGGAAAGGATCAAATCTGGAGATCCTGGATAGAGTAGGAGGGAAAACGTGGAACAAAATCCAAATACTCAATAATGACCAGAATTACTGGTCAGATGAAATCTGCTGAGACTCCCAATACTATGGCCCTGAAATACATTCTGCACCTGGAATAAAACTCACCCCCAGGGGTGGGCTCTCAGCCCAATAGTTAACAAAATGTACACTCAGATCACTCAACCCAGGATGACACACCCACATACTCTATGGTAATACATCCCTTAGAGCAATAGACCATGGGACACCAGAGGACCAACATTCAAACTGAGGAAATTCAGGACAAACAGGTGCATAAATATGAAGGGCACGGGGGGGAGGATTGCAGACTACAGAGGGGAGGAGACTGGATTAAGGTTGGACATGGCAAATGGGGAATGAAACTAAATGTACACGTGACTTTGAATGTAAAACAAGCTCTTAAAATAAAAAATATATATAAAAAGAAGTGTACTTTTAAAAAGTAAAAGGTTTAGCTGCAGACATTGAACTATTGATTACATGATATATAAGAGGAGATTATTTATAGGCAGGTGATAATAAAGATCCTTAGAATGAGAACATAGATGCTGGAAACAAAAGGAAATAGGTGACAGGTAAACTATTTATTGCAGCAACTGTCACTAGGAATGAGTAAATGTAGAGTTAGAAACTGGAAAGCCAAATTGTCAAATTTAAGATAGCCAGCATTAGTGTGTCAGGAGGAAAAGAAGAAACAGTCAGAGAAGGAGGGTAGAAGAAAAATTTGGAGAAATAAATCATCATGGATGTCAAAAGAACTAAGAATATATTTTGAGAATATGGCAATTGTTCCATCACAGCAAGAAAAACAACAATACAAAATGAAAACAAGCAAAAATAGCACAAAATACAGTAAAAGACTAGTTAATGTTTTAGAGAAATTATCAATGTTGCATTATAATATAAATCAGAATGTAGGGCTTAGTGATAAAAACAGGTGGTGAAGAATGCAGGCAGTAGTCATTGACCACATTTTGAAAGTGAAAAATGAAAAAATGATGACTGCAAAGAGCATTTACAAAATACTCTATTGCAAAAAAAGAAAAAATATATACCTCTTGAAAATGTCAACTATCTGACTTCAATTTCTTTTTTCTCAGAGAAATTGTTATAGAGAATTATATAGGTAACAATAGTGTCATATACTACATATGACACATCTATAAACACATGCTATTCTCAAGAATGTAGTTGGCTGAGGATGATCAATAATTCATAAAGTACCTAAAATGCATTTTAATTATTTATCGAAATTATGAACACATGTAAGCATGAAGCAAAATAGACAAAGTAAAAACTGAAGTATGTAATTAAGTATGGATTGAGTTATCGATGCTCAGACAGCATAACTGATTCAATGAAAGTTGGCTCCCTAAACTTCGCATTTGTGAGAGTTTATTACATTTATTACAAACTAATTAGCATTGCACTGTAAGAGCACAACTTAAGGGGCTGGCTTGCCTTCAATAGTTTTGAAAGTAATGGAGGTTGAAAGCTTGTCTATTCTGGTAAATAGTCTTCCTCACTCATGAGATATCTTAATGTAATACGTGAAATAATATGATGTAGTGTAAATTTGGGAGCTCTGGTGACCTAGTGCCTAAGGCATTTGACTGCTAATCAGAAGCCTGGTGGTTCTAACCGACCAGCCACTCCTTGGAAGGAAGGTTGAGCAATCTACTTTCATGGTGATACTGCCTCAGAAACCCAAGGAGGGGTCGAAGTACTTTGAAATACATGATGTAAAAATGTTGAAAAGACATATAAAAAACAAAGTCTAGACTATTAAGACATCATATTGGATAATACTCCTAGGTCATGTGTCTATCAAATAAGTGAAGGTATAACTAGAAAAACAAAACTAAAACTTTCCTTGTTTCCATGGCCATTATAGGCCTGGGTGTCTATTCTGATGGAATTCATTGCCCACATAAAAAGGATTTCAATTACAGTGTTAGTATTGTATAGTAATCAACTGGAATCACATTGCTGGGTTTCAAATTTCAGTTTCACTGCTTCTTTGCTGTGTGATTTTACTCAATTTCATTCATCTCTCTGTGCCACATTTCCCTCCATGGTAAAATATAATAAGGTAATGGTTCCAACACCATAAGTGAGTGATGGGGATTAAATGATTTAATGCATATAAAAACACTTAGCATAGAGTTCCACACACAGTAAGTGCCATGTGTTAGCTCTTATTTACAATGCCTGGAATAAATTTTTGGGCATGTAAAGGGGGTCAAGTTGAAGGATGAATAAGCGTTAGCTAGAGCATATTTTCTTAAAAATGAAGGAGGTAAGCATCTATGGCTTCTGCTTATTTGTTTTTTTGTTGTTGTTATTGAGAGAAAGGGAGAGCAAAGAGAGAAAAGTAAAAAAAAAAAAAAAAAAAGGAGGAGGCTAGAGAAGAGGGCCAAGAAACTTGTGAGGAGACTAGAATTCAAGCATTGAAATATACAGTGCTAAAATTTTAAGTAACACTTTTTTAAAAAAGTGATATTTATTTATTTAAAAATATTTTGGTGTGGAAATTTTCAAACATAAAGTGGAAGAGAGAATAATATAATGAAATTCCCACCCTGCAATGTACTCACAGCCCAGACTCAAACTTCATCAACACAAAGCCCATTTTATTTTATCTGTGCACTCCTGGGTCACCATCCACCCCCACACTGGATTATTTTAAATGAAACTTCATGGTCAAATCATGTAATTCTATCTGTACATATTACAGTGAAAATCATTAAAAGATAAGTCCTCTTTTTTAATATATAAATATAACTGTATACTGAGGTTCATTATTTCTTAAATCTATTAATTTAGCTTCTTGGATTATTTGCTCAGCATATAGATTGAATAAGTTTGGTGAAAGGATACAACCCTGACACACTCCCTTCTTGATTTTAAACAATGCACTGTGCCCTTGTTCTGTTTGAACGACAGCATGCTGGTCTATGTACTGGTTCCTCATGAGTACAATTAAGTGTTCTGGAATTCCCATTCTTTTCAACGTTATCAACAATTCATTATGATGCACACAGTCAACAATACACAAGTAAACATCTTTCTGGTATTCTTTGCTTTGAGCCAAGATCCATCTGACATCAGCAATGATATTTCTCATCCCACATCCTGTTCTGAATTCACCTTGCATTTCTGGAAGTTCTCTGTCGACATACTGCTGTAATTGTTTTTAAATTATATTCAGTAATATTTTACCTGCATGTGATATTAATGATATTGTTTGATAATTTCCACATTCTGTGGGATCACCTTTCTTTGGAACAGGTACAAATACGGATCTCTTCCAGTCAGTTGGCCAAGTAGCTGTCTTCCAAATTTCTTGGCATAGATATGCAAGTGTTTCCAGCATGGCATCTGTTTGTTGAAATATCTCAAAGAGTATTCCATCAATTCTGGGAGCCTTGTTTTTTGCCATTTCCTTCAGCACAGCTTTGACATCTTCCATCAGTACTATTGGTTCTTGATCATATGCCACCTCCTGAAATAGATGAATGTCAACCAGTTCTTTTTGGTACAGTGATTCTGTGTATTCCTTCCATCTTTTGATGTATCCTGCATAATTCAATATTTTGCCCATAGAATCTTTCAATACTGCAACTTGAAGATTCAGTTTTTTCTTCAGTTCTTTCAGCTTGAGAATCGCTGAGCATGCTTTTCCCTTTTGGTTTCTAATTCCAGGTCTTTGTACATTTCATTGCAATAGTTGACTTTGTCTTCTGGAGCTGCTCTTAGAAATCTTCTGTTCAGGTCTTTTATCTTGTCATTTCAATTTGCTTTAGCTATTCCACATTAAACGGCAAGTTTCAAAGTCCCCTCTGACTATATGAAGAAGAATATGGCATCAGGATTGGAGGAAGAGTCATTAACAACCCGTGATATGCAGACGACACAACTTTGCTTGTTGAAAGTGTAGATGACTTGAAACACTTACTAATGAAGATTAAAGACTACATCTAGCAGTATGGATTACACCTCAACATAAAGAAAACAAAAATCCTCACAACTGAACGAAGAGTAGCTTCACAATAAATGGAGAAAAGATTGAAGTTGTCAAAGATTTTATTACTTGCATCAACAATCAACACCAATGGATGCAGCAATCAAGAAATCAGACAACATATTGCATTTGGGCAAATCTGCTGTAAAAGACCTCTTTAAACTGTTGAAGAGCAAAGATGTCTCTTTTAAGGCTAAGGTGCATCTAACTCAAGCCATGGTGTTTTCAATTGCCTCATATGCATAGGAAAGCTGGACAATGAAAAAGGAAGAATGAAGAAGAATTGATGCTTTTGAGCTGTGGTGTTGCAGAAGAATACTGAAAGTACCACGTACTGCCAGAAGGAATAACAAATCTGTTGTAGAGGAAGTGCAGCTCGAATGCTCCTTGGAAGCGATACTGGCCAGACCTCATCTCACCTACTTTGGTCATGTTGTCAGAAGGGACCATTTCCTGGAGACGGATATCATGCTTGGTAAAGTAGAGGATCAACAGAAAAGGGGAAGGCCCTCAACAAGATGGATTAACACAGTGGCTGTAACAATGGGCTCAGACATAGATAGCAAGGATTGTTAGGCTGGCACAAGACCAGGCAGCATTTTTTTTTCTGTTGTACATAGGGTTGCAGCGAGTTGGAGCTGAGTCGATGGCATTTAACAACAAGAAACAACAACAATTTGGAGGTGCTAAAGAGAGGATTAGGAACTCTGTTAGCATAGTGCTTAAGGCACTTGACTGCTAACCAGAAGGCTGGAGGTTCAATTCCACCAGCTACTCCTCAGAAGGAAGGTTGGACAATCTACTTCCATAGAGATACTGCCTTGGTAACCCAAGGAGGGGTCACTATGAGCCGGGTCCGACTCGATGACACATAACCAACAACAAAAAAGAGAGGATTAAAGGTAATGATAATGACAGCAATGAGCACAGTACCTACCATGTAGGGGATGCTCAAATAACTCGAACCATTCTTTGCAAAAGAACCAAGTGATGATTATTATTACTGAGCATGATTACCACACTATAACCAATATTTATTTGCCAACTATTTTATAGATTTATTCTTATGACAAATAAATGCACTTTATTGTAGAAAACATATAGATTTAAGCATTTGCAAATGTATTTAAAGTTGTTAATTCACAACTCAATTTGACTCATTAATTGATATGACCCCATATCATATCAAAAGCTTGTGCATTTGGGGCAGCACTAGTACAAATGTATAGTACTTAAAGTTGGAGAGACATAATGATCTTCATTACTTTCCACTGATATGATTGTATTTGGATTACTACATGCAGTTTTGGGCTCCATGCATGAAGAAGTTATACAGTATGCCACATATTACCAGAGAGATCCAATGAGAATCACTGAAAAAAATGAGAATATTTATCTTAAAGGAAAGGTGACTATCATGTGGATAATTGTGAAATTCAAGTTATAATTGTGGTGACATGTAGAGCTAGCTCCAGTGAGTGACAATGCATGGAGAGACATTTATGGTCAATATAAAGATTCTAATCTATCTAAACTTGGACTAGCTTGTTTTAAGGAGGTAATTTATTCTTCAATTAGGTAGTTGACTCAGTATTGTCTAGATGACTAGATGACTGACATATAGTACAGTAATTTAAAGACTGAATAATAGTACCGTTTTTAAAGAATTCACCAAACTTTCACAATTTGAAGATTTGATTTTCATAATACTTACTGATACATTGGAAAGGCTGTGTTGGTATTGCATAGATGTGGAAGGTGATATTTAATACTCAAATTGGCTGGTGCCAATTAAATTGGAACTTTGTTAAATCAAAATTTTAAATAAAGCAACCAATTTTTTTAAAAAAGAAAGTAATTTCTGTGCTATCATGATGAAAATAAAAGTAGTTTTAAAAGAAATAGAAGCAAACTAGCATTGGTTATTATTAATATTTTTAAATTATAAATTATCTTCTGCCACCAGAGTGAGAACTTAATCCTGAAGAGGAAAAAGTTGAGGTGGTTAATACTAAATTCCATGTGTGAATTCTGCCCAAAATCTCTGGCTGACTCCTGAGCCATTCATGGATGAGAAAGACTCAAAAGAAATTGCAGCACAACCTAAGAGACATGAAAATACATGTGTACTTCAGGTGACAAGAGTTTATGTTTTACACATAAATATATAACTTGTATGTTGAAACAAACAAAAAAATCAAGTCTTCAGAGGCATATAACAAATTTCTGAGTCTTCATAATGTATTAATAATGTCCAGAATACTATCAAAATATTTGACATAAAAAGAATCAGTAAGACTACATGTTCAAGGGAACACAAAAAGGCTTTAATATCAAGATAACATGGATGCTGAGATCATTAGGCAATGACTTTAAATCAGCTTCTATAACTATGTTCAATGAGGCAAAGGAAAATACAATAATGGCAAAAAGATGGGAAATTTCAATGGAGAGACAAAAGTATAAAAAAGAACAATATTAAAATATTAGAACTTGAAAGTAGGGCTTTAAATCAAGGAAGTGAAACTGAAACAGACCCAACTTTTAAAATTATGTGAACCAGCATACTAACTGCAACAGGAAAAAATTTAGGTGAAATCCTTGGTAGAAACTTCATCTCTCTTAGAAAATCAGGGGCAGTATTCATGTTGTGTACCAGCCAAATCTCTTGCCCACTGGATCTTGAACAAAGTAGGAAACAGTGGTGCCCCACTCAAAGATGGCACCAAACAGTGCCACTTTGAATGCATGTCACTCTCCACAGTCTTCCCGATAATCCGATCTCATGTGTCAAGTTCATTACAAGGTTCACTACTCCTCTTCTGAGTCTCCCATTACAGGTCTCTGACCTGTACTTTTTTTTACATACTAATAATTGTTCCAAATCACCCAAATTTTAAAAATTCAGATATATTCCAGTTTTGTTTCGTCAGTCATGACTGAACCAGATCAAAACCCTGCTGAATATTTTAAAGAACTCACTAAACCAAAAAACGAAACTCACTGTTGTCGAGTCAGTTCATTACGGAGACAATAGAAGAGGCAGAGAACAGACATATTAAGTAGGAATTTGAAATACATCGAAAGAAATAAACTGAGCCTCAGAAACCTGTGGGACCATGTGAAAAGTCCTACCATACAGAAAGAGTTTCAGAAAGAGAAATAAGAGAGAAGTGGGCAGAAAACAATGTTTGAAGAATATTGTTGCTGTTGTCGTTTGCCGTCGAGTCGGTCCCGACTCATAGCGACCCCTCCTTGGGTTTCTGAGGCAGTATCACTACGGAAGTAGGATTGCTCAACCTTCCTTCCGAGGAGTGGCTGGTGGGTTTGAACAGCCAGCCTTCTGGTGAGCGGTCAAGTGCCTTAGACACTATGCTACCAGAGCTCCTGTTTGAAGAATAATGATTGAAAACTCCATAAATTTATCACAAACTTTACAAATTAGAGAAACTCAGCAAATTTCAACCAGGATACCTTCACAAACAAACAAAATCAAAACCAAAATCTATCTAGGCATATTGGGTTACAACTTCTGAATACTAAAGATAAAGAACAAATACTGAAAGAAGCCAGGAAACAAAAACACATAGAGGGGAATAAACTGACTTTTCTTCAAAGACAATGATAACCAGAGGCAGTGGAAAAAAATCTTAAAGTAATGAAAAAACATAAGAACCACACTGTGCTCCAAATCCATCACCAACTGCTCCAAGACTACACTTCTTATGAGATGCTTTCAGCCAATGAGAGTACATCAGGGATTCTAAGGTTCTAAAGCAGGTCGTTCATATAAAATGCAAGACTTCTCTAACTGGTGACTTTGTCTCCAGGAAGTTTCATCAACCTAGCCAAACCTTTCTTAGAAGTCTGGATAATCTTTCTACACTCCACTTCCCTGCTCTTCTCCTCTCCTAAGAATCAGAACTGCATCATGATCTGACAGTTCTCCCTACCTCTCTCCCTTCCTCTTCCTTTTATCTCCTAAGCATTTTCCAAAAAAAAAAAAAAAAAAAAAAACCTCTTGGATTTCTAATTCCATTTTAGCATGTACTTCTTGGAGGATCAGAACTGAAGCACTAGAAATAGAAATACTATACTACTTTTCCTGGACCTAAATGAGAAGAAATTTGTTTTACAGAGAATGAGTAGGAAAGCATAAAAAAAAAATCCAGTCAATTCTGACTGATAGTGACCCCCCACTGGGTTTCCAAGGTGATAAAGTTTTATGGAAGTAAATTGCCCCATCTTCCTTCTTTAGAGCGGCTGGTGGGATTGAACCACCATCCTTCTGGATAGCAGTCAAACATCTTAGGCACTGCACCACCACAAGAAATAAAAATATTAGAAAACTTATTACACTTGGTTTCACTACTTTGTGGATTTAGAAAGTTCAAAGGTAAACCTACTAAACCCTTTTAATATTCTGCCCCCATCTTATACTGAATTTGAATACTGGGAATGCATTTCTTGCTCTTGGATTTCTGTTCTGAAATTTCATACCTGGAAATACAGTGTTGGAAAAGACAGAAGATATTTTAATTTGATGTAGAAAATAAGAAAACTGTCTCATTTATGGTAAGTAAAATTTTTCTATATTATTTAATGAGAAAGTATAGATTTTTGTTAAGAAATTAGATAGATTATGCATGGAATCCTCATTAAAATTCTGTTATTGTTGTTGTTTTCAGTTACTGTTGAGCTGATTTTGACTCATGAGAACCCCACTTGTGAAGAGTAGAACTGCTCCATAGGGTTTTCAAGGCTGTGATCTTTCATAAGTAGGTGGCCATGACTGTCTTCTGAGGTTCTCTCCACCAGTCTTTAGACTAGAGGTTGATTATTTAATGATTTCAACTACTCAGAGATTCCATTAATTCTTAAAATATTACTAGATGTCAATGGTTTATTAATAAAATTAAGCATTAATAAGTGATTAATTAATTATAAGGAATTATTTCTGAGATTATTCAGGAGATTTTTAGTTTTAAAGTATTTATTTTGATTTTGGTGAAGATTTACAGAGAAAATTTATTTTCCATCCAATAATTAATACACATTATGTTTTGTAACATTGATTGTAATTCCCACAATGTAACAGCACTCTTTCCACTTAACTTCATACATTTACCATTTCCATTCTTTCCTATTGCTTCCTGCATTCTGAGCTTTATCTCTCCATAAATATTGCCCTACTTGATCTCAGGTTATTGATTGCTCTAAGGAGTGGGTACCTCCATGGTGTAATTGTAGATCTTACAGGCCTGTCCATCCTTTGGCCGAAAGTTGGGCCATGGGGTGAGTTCCCCTCTAGGCTTGAAGAGTATCAAAGGGCCTTAGACTTGAGGGCTCTATCAGTCTCTATCAGACAAGTAAGTCTGGTCTTTTTTTATATTGAGTGTTTTCCTACATTTTCTCCAATTGTGATCACCTGCAATGCAGTGACCAAAGCCAAAGCTTTAACCAAAGCCAAAGATGAGGAAATTGAAGAATTTTATCAGCTTCTACAGTCTGAAATTGACCAAACATGCAATCAGGATGTGTT
>NW_006922040.1:254179-260657 GCF_000298275.1 Orycteropus afer afer
TCTCACCTATTTTGGTCATGTTGTCAGAAGGGACCATTCCCTGGAGAAGGATGTCATGCTTGGTAGGGTGGAGGGTTGACAAAAGAGAGGGAGGCCTTCAACGAGATGGATTGACATGGTGGCTGCGATGATGGGCTCAAGTATAGCAGGGATTGTGGGGCTGGTGCAGGATCGTGCAGTGTTTTGTTCTGCTGTGCATGGGGTCGCTATGAGTTGGAAATGACTCAACAGCACTTAACAACAACAACAACAGCAATGCAGTCTTAAGTGGTAGCCAGGTACCATTTAGTTCTATCTCAGACTTGTAGAGACAGAGGATTGCATAGTCCATTACTAATTTGGAGTCATTCTTTCCATACATCTTTGATCTATTTTTTTTTTTTTTTTTAATATCTGGATGAGGAGAGACCAACTGATGAACGTTAGATAAGTGAGTTAAAAAATCTTTTAAGACCCCAGTTGCTACTCACCAAAGTAAGGTGCAGAATATTGTCATTGTGAACTATATTATGCCAATTGACCTTGATATATCCTGAGACTTTAGTCTTTAGCCTCTACGCCTAATAATTCATAACCTTAAGTTGTTTTGTTTGGTTAAGAAGTTTTCATAACTTTGCCCCCTGTATGCTCTACTATATTCATGGATATATTTGTCACAAATGTAAATATATAAATAAAAATAATTTGACTTCCAGCAAGATAAGAGAATAGGTAGACAAGCTACAAAGACACTTTTCAACACAGAAATAAGAAATCAATTAAAATAGACACAAGAGATAATCCTGGAACCATGAAATTTGAAGAGAAGGATAAAGTGCATTAAATACCAACTAGGAAGGCTGGGCAATCCTACTTCCATAGTGATACTGCCTCAGAAACCCAAGGAGGGGTCGCTATGAGTCGGGGCCAACTCGACGGCAAATGACAAGAACAACAACAGTAGAAAAACCTGAATGAAAAGAGTAAATAAGGAGACAAGTGGAGCTGCAAGCTTTTGCCTATCTTAATGGCACAGCCAATTTGAATACTTATAAGTGGTATTCCCATGTGGGCAGCAACCTAAGAATAGGTCCCACTTGCTGAGGACAGCACAGGCAACCACACTACAGGCTGATGACCAGAAAGATGAGATATTGCCCTTGTTACTGTTATTCCCCATATCCACTTGGTGTCAGTGGTTTGGCCATCTCTCACCTCCACCCTCTTTCTGGTCTGGCAGGAATTTCATCCCAGTCTGAGTGCCCTGATAAGAGCCTGCGTGCTTTTCACTGGCTCCTCAGTTTTATTTTTGTTTGTTTGTTTTTAAATTATTCTTTTTTCTTCCTACTTTCTTCCATTATATATATACATATTTTCATTTCTTTCCCTGATTTCTTTCTTTTTTCTCCTCTTTACTTTTAGTGGTTCCCTTCTTTTTTTTTTCTTTTCTTCTTTTGTTTGATTCTTCCCATCTCTTGTTTGTCTTTTGCAATTTTATCATTTTTTTCTTTGCTTTGCTGTTTTAATTTGCTCTTTCTCTTATTCCCTCACCCCAGATATTGTGTTTCTTTCTTTCTTTTATATAAAAGTTTTTCCTTTTTAGCTGTCTTTTGTATTTTTAAAATATTTTTTGAATTTTTCTTCTCATTTATTGCCTTTTTTTGGATAATCTCTGTTTATATTGTTTGTGGTCTTCTCTTGTTTTTATTTTTCTGGTGTTTTTAAAAATGATTTTTTTCTAACTAAGCAACCATGACTAAATGACGCAACCATATCCACACCTCCAGCAACCCAATCAATTGAATTAGGACCACCATTTGCTTCTGCATCAACTTACAATTAATAGAGAGTGGCCAATACCAGCCCAACTCACCCTTAATTGCTCTTCATGAATAGCGAACAAAGATCTGTGCACACTCTTTTGTTCTCTATCACACTTACCAGGATATAGGCTGTAAGTGACTAAGTTCTGACAACTATTGTATAGAGGAGAACAGTACCCTGCTGACTCAGATATATCAAAACAAAATAGGGAAAAAAAAACTTAGGTGAAACACATCAACATGCAATCATTAATTCAATATAAATACAATGACATTACAGTGTCTTGGAGAAAAATGACAATCCCCATCCACAAAAGGAAGCAAGATAAATTATACAAGCAAAGGACCAGGGTATAGACCAAGAAAATCTCACTGAGGAAGAAGCAATATTAGAACACACTGATAAGGAATTCAAAATATTTACATTTAGAGCAACGTCAAAGAAAAATGATAAACCTTCATAGCACAATAAAAAAGAGGAGAAGCAAATACTAAAACAACAGGAACAAAGAAAATGATAACATTAATCATAACAAAATGAGCCTAGCACAGAAAAATATATAGGACAAAGAAACCAGGAGCACCACAAAAAAACACATAACAACAACAGGACAGCAATAAATTCATACTTGTTGATAATTACACTGAATGTAAATGAATTAAATGTATCACTCAAGAGACAGAGAGTTGCAGACTGGATATGAAAACATAACCCATCGATATGCTGTCTCCAACAGACTCACCTTAGAGACAAAGACAAAAATAGACTAAAAATCAAAAGTAGGAAAAAGATATATCAAGTAAATGGCAATCAAAAACAGAGCAGGAGTGGCAATATTAATTTCTGATAAAATTGACTTTGAGACAAAAACCACCATAAGAAACAAGGAAGCACATTATATAATGATTAAATGATCAATCAAACAAGAAGATATAACTATAAAAAATATCTGTGGACCCAGTGAAAGATCCCCAAAATACATAAATCAGACTTTATCATAATTGAAAAGACAAAAAGATGAATGCACAGTCATGGTAGGAGACTTTAATACACTACTTTTAATGAAAGAACAATTGAAAAGAAACTCAATAAAGAAGCAGAAGAACTAAACAATAAACTTAACCAACTTGACCTTATAGACATTTATAGAGCACTTCATCCAACAATACCAAAATACACATTCTTTTCCAGCACACGTGAAACATTCTCCAGAAATGACCATATATTAGGCCACAGAGGAAGCTTCAATAAATTTTAAAACACTGAAATGCTACAAAGCACCTTTTCACATCACAATTCTATAAAATTAGAAATTAACAATAAGATGATGAACAGAAAAAGAGAAAATACATGAAAACTGACCAACACCCTCCTTAAGAATGAGTGGGCAATCAAAGAAATAAAAAATCAAAATGTCCTTGAATCAAATGAGAATGAAAACACAACATACCAAAATCTTTGGGACATAGCAAAAGCAGTGATCAATGGCCAATTTATAGCAACACATGCATACATCATAAAAAGAAAAGAAAGCAAAAATCAACACCATAAGCCAACATCTCCAACAATTAGATAAAGAACAGCAAGAAAAGCCTACAGTCACAAGAAGGAAGGAAATAATAAAGATTCAAGCAGAAATCAATGAAACAGAAAATAGAAAGAATGAATGATACTAGAAGTTAGTTTTTTGAAAAGATTCATAAAATTGACAACTGGGATATTTAACAAAAGGAAAGAGGGAGAGAATATGGATAACACATGTAAGAAGCAATTTGGGTGACAGTATAACAAAACCAACTGAAATTAGAAAAATATACTATCAGGATACTATGAAGAACTGTACTCCCACAAATTTGAAAATCAGGAAAAAATGGACAAATTTCTAGAAACACACTACTTACCTAAACAGAATGATTTGGAAAAGTTGAACAGACCCATAACAAAAGAAGAAATTGAACAGGTCATAAAAAAATTTACCAAAAATAAGTCCTGGCCCAGATAGTTTCACTGGAGAGTTCTACCAAACATTCAGAGAACAACTGACACCAATCCTACTCAAACTATTCTAAAACATAGAAAAGGATGGAATTCTCCCAAATTCATTTTCTGAAGCAAGCATAATCTTGATTCCCAAACCAGGCAAAAACATTGCTAAAAAGGAAAACTATAGACCAATATCCCTCATGAATATGGATGCAAAATTCTTCCACAAAATCCTAGCCAATCAACATTTTTCCGCCACATAAATAAAAGAAAGGAAATGAACCACATGATCATATCAATTGATGCAGAAAAGCCATTTGATAAAATCCAACACCTATTCCTGATAAAAACCAAGAGTCAGCATTATTGTCAATGGAGAGAGACTGAAACCATTCCCCAAGAAACCAGGAACCAGACAAGGATGGTTCTATTCAACATTGTAGTGGAAGTCCTACCCAGAAAAATAAGGTGAGGAAGGGAAATCACAGGTATCCAAATTGGTAAGAAAGAAATCAAACTATCCCTATTTTCTGATGATATGATCCTATACCTAAAATATCCAAGAGACTGAGCAAAAAAAACTACAGGAATTAATTGAGAGATTTAATATAGTAGCAGGATACAAGATCAACATCCAAAATTCAGTTGCATTCCTTGAAATCAGCTAAGAGATTGCTGTAAAAGAAATAGGAAAATCAATACTATTTACAATATCTACCAAAAAAATAAAAAATACTTAGACTAAATCTTACCATGGATAAAAAGACCTGTACAAAGAAAACTATAAAAGACTACTTACTTGAAGAAACCATAAGAGATCTACATAAATGGAAGAACATACCATGTTCGTGGATAGGAAGAATGAACATCATGAAAATGTTGGTTCTACCTAAGCAATTTGTACATTCAATGGAATCCCAATCCAGATCTCATCAACATTCTTTAAGGATATGGAAAAACCAATCACTAACTTTATATGGAAATTAAAGAGACCTTGGATAAGCAAAACACTATTGAAGAAGAACAAAGTAGGAGGTCTCAAACTCCCAGATCTCAAAGCCTACTACAGAGCCACAGTAGTCAAAACTGCCTGGTACTTGTACAATGACAGACACATAGACCAATGGAATAGAATTGAGAACCTAGAATTAGATCCATCGACCTATGGTCAGCCGATCTTTGCCAAAGGGCCAAAATTCCTTAAATAGAGATGAGAATGTCTGTTTAACAAATGGTGCTGGCAAAACTGGATATCCATTTCCAGAAAAATGAAACAAGATCTTTACCTCACGCCATAAACAAAAATTAACACCAGAAAGATCAAAGACTTAAATGGGAGATCCAAACATACAATGTTCCTCAAGGAAATAATAGGGACAAATTTAGGGCCCCTAATATATGGCATAAATAGATTATCAAGCATAACCCAAAATGAATGAACAGTAGAAGATAAACTAGATGAATGGGACCTTCTAAAAATTAAATTTTTATGTGCTTCCAAACACTTCTCCAAAAGAGTCAAAAGAGAACCTACAGACTGGGAAAATCATATTTGGCAATGACATATCTCACAAGGGAGGCAGGACCTAGCCCCCAGAAGCAGGAAAAGGATGGAGCACCAGGGACCACAACAGTGGAAGGATACAGGTAAGGCGTGGGAGGCAGGACCCAGCCCCCAGAGGCAGGAAAGGGAGGGAGTGCTGGGGACCACAAATTAGTAGGATAAAGGTAGGAATTAGGTAAGGAGAGGGTGGAGAGGTTTCAAAAAGCTAAGGGAGACAAACTTGTCTGTCAGTTTGTCATCCTGTGGGGCTTGCACATTGCTGTGAGGCTTGAGGCTGGACCACCAGTGTTTCAAACACCAGCAGCGTTGTACATAGTGCACAGGTTTCAACACAGCTTACAGACTGAGACAGACTAGCAAGAAGGAAGAGGCCAACCACTTCTCAAAAATTAGTCAGGGAAAACCTTATGAATACAGAGAAACACTGTGTGATACATTACTGGGCAACTTTATTAATAGTCAGGAAATATTGTGCAACACAGTGCAGAAATGTGAGCCCCTTGGGTCAGAAGACACTCAAAATAGGACTGGGAAAGAGCTGCATCATAAGAGTACAACCAACATTACTGATGTAGATAAAGTAAATCTTTTGGGACCTCAGTGTGCTGACATGGCATGACTCAAATTGAGGAGAAACAGCTGCAAACATCCATTGATAACAGGAACATGTATGAATCTAGGAAAATTGGAAGTTGTCAAAAATGAAATGGAATGCATAAAAATTGATCCCTAGGCACTAGTGAGCTGAAATGGACTGATTGTGGCCATTTTGAATCAGACAACCATATAATCTACTATGCTGGGAATGACAATTTCAACAGGAATGGTGTGGAATTCATCATCACAAAGGATGATTCAAGATCTGTCTTGAAAAACAATGCTGTCAGTGATAGGATAATATCCATATGCCTACAAGGAAGACCCATTAATACAACTCTAATTCAAATTTGTGCACCAACCAACAGAGGCAAAGATGAGGAAACTGAAGATTTTTATCCACATCTGCAGTCTGAAATTGACCAAACGTGCAAACAAGATGTGTTAATTATCACTGGTGATTGGAATGCAAAAGTTGGAAACAAAGAAGAATCACTGGTAGTTGGAAAATTTGGCTTTGGTGACAGAAAT
>NW_006922040.1:264061-265026 GCF_000298275.1 Orycteropus afer afer
GAGGGATCGGGCAGTGTTTCGTTCTGCTGTGCATGGGGTCGCTATGAGTCGGAAACGACTCAATGGCACTTAACAACAACAACAACATGGGCAAAATATTGAATGATGTAGGAAGCATCAAATGATGGAAGGGATACACAGAGTATAGAGTCACTGTACCAACAAGAACTGGTTGACCTTCATCCATTTCAGGAGGTGGCATATGTTCAAGAACCAATGGTATTGAAGGAAGAAGTTAAAGCTGAAGGAATTGGCAAAGAATAAGGCTCCAGGTATTGACGGAATATCCATTGAGATGTTTTCAACAAATGGGTGCCCTGCTGTAGGCACTGGCTCAGCTATGCCAAGAGATTTGGAAGACAGCTACCAGGCCAACTGACTGTAAGAGATCCATCTTTGCACCCATTCCAAAGAAAGGTGATCTCACAGAATGTGAAAATTATCAAACAATATCATTAATATCACATGCAAGTAAGATCTTACTGAAGATAATTCAAAAACGGTTGCAGCAGTATATTGATTCAGAATAAGATGTGGAACAAGGGATATCATTGCTGATGTCAGATGGATCTTGGCTCAAAGCAAAAAATACCAGAAAGATGTTTACTAATGTTTTATTGACTATGGAAAAGCGTTATGTTGTGTGGATCTAACAAATTGTGGATAACACTGAAAAGAATGGGAATTCCAGAACACTTAGTTGTGCTCACGAGGAACTTGTACATAGACCAGGAGGATGTTGTTTGAATAGAACAAGGGGACACTGCATGGTTTAAAGTCAAGAAGGGAGTGTGTCAGGGTTGTATCCTGTCACTATACTTATTCAATCTGTATGCTGAGCAAATAATCCAAGAAGATGGACTATATGAGGAAGAATGTGGCATCAGGATTGAAGGAAGAATCATTAACAACCTGTGATACACTGATGACACAACTTTGCTTGCTGAAAGTGAGGATGACTTGAA
>NW_006922040.1:266246-274180 GCF_000298275.1 Orycteropus afer afer
TACACTGATGACACAACTTTGCTTGCTGAAAGTGAGGATGACTTGAAGCACTTACTGATGAAGATTGAAGAATACAGCGTGCAGAATGGATTATATATCAGTATAAAGAAAACAAAAATCCTCACAACTGGAGCTATAAGCAGCATCACAATAAATGGAAAAAAAGATTGAAATTGTGAAAGACTACACGTTGCTTGGTTCTACAATCAATGCCAATGGAAGCAGCAGTCAGGACATCAGACAATGTATAACACTGAGCAAATTGGCTGCAAATGACCTCTTTCGTGTGCAGAAGAGCAAAGAAGTTTCCTTGAGGACTAAGTTGTGTCTGACACATGCCATGGTATTTTCAATCACCTCATGCATGTGAAAACTGGACAATCAAAAATGAAGGCTTAAGAAGAGTTAATGCTTTTGAGTTGTGGTGTTGGCAAGGAATGATGAAAATACTGTGGGCTTCTAAAAGACCTAACAGGTCTGTCCTGGATGAAGTGCAGCAAGAATGCTCCTTGGAAGTGAGAATGGCCAGACTTTGTCTCACATACTTCGGTCATGCTGTCAGAAGAGACCATTCCCTGGAGAAGGATGTCATGCTTGGTAAGGTGGAGGGTTGATGAAAGAGGGGAAGGCCCTCGAGATGGATTGACATGGTGGGAGTAGCGATGGGCTCAAGCTTAGTAAGTATCATGGAGCTGGCACAGAACTGGGCAATGTTTCTTTCTGCTGTGCATAGGGTCGCTGTATGTCAGAGATGATTCGATGGTACCTAACAACAACAACAACATATCTGACAAGGGACTTATCTCTAAAATTTTTAGAAAACCCCAATACCTCAACAACAAAAAGGCAAATAGCCCAATTAGAAAATGGGCAGGAGACACTTCACTAAAAAAGATATTCAGATGGGCAACAAACACATGAAGAGATATTCACAGTCATTAACCATTGGAGAGATGTAAGTTAAAAAAATGAAATACCATCTTGTCCCAGCACTAGCTGAAAAGTTCCACAAGACAGAAAATAACAAATGCTGGTGAGGATGTGGCCAGATTTTGACTTTCATACACTGTTGGTGGGACTGTTAAATGATACAACCACTGTGGAAAGCACTATGGCTTAAAAAGTTAGAATTAGGAATGCAATTTGATGCAGACATTCCATTACTAGGTATACATCCTAAACCTGTGAGAGAGGACAAGAACAGATATATGCACACCCATGTTCATTGTAACACTATTTACAATACCTAAAACACGGAAACAACCTAGGTGCCCATTAACGGAAGAATGAATAAATCAATCATTGTACATACATACAATGGAATGCTATGCTATCCTAAAGAATAATGTAGAAACTGTAAAAATCACATAATGCGGATGAAGTTGGAGGACATTATGCTGAGTGAAATAAGTCAATCACAGAAGGGCAAATATTGTATTAGTCCACTCTTGTGAAAAATCAAGGAAAGGTTTATATATGGAAGGAAACATTCTTTATTGGTTACCAGGGGTGGAAGGGGAAGGGATGGAACACTGCTAGAAAGGGTAGAGACAAGTAGTGATTTGGGTGAAGGGAAGGACAATGTACCAAATGTGAGCAATCAGTCGTGGTATTGAGGAGGAGGAAGACATAGAGTGGTTCATGGGAGGTATAGACAACAAAGATAAACCCTTTTTGCACATACAGTGCTTCATTCTCAGTGATGGCAAAGATCAATATATGAGTGGATAGATGGCTGGACAGTTTGAATGCTTAATTATGTCTATGAAGTGGGTAGTGGGACCATGACTGTGTATAGGGTTGGCAGACAATTTTTCTACAAGAGTATTTGTATGTTCTGTAAGAATCCCCCAGGTATATAGTAGAGCTGACAAAGGACAAGTTTGTCGTCACTTCCTGGCCACAGACAGCTACAGAGAGGGAGTGAGTAGTTGGACCTGTGGGCACAGGATCATGGTCTCAGGGTACATCAAGCTCAATTGACATAACATAATACACAAAATCATTGTTGCACATCCTACTTTGGTGAGTAGCAACTGGAATCTTAAAAGCTTGCAAGTGGCCATCTAGATACAATGATGGGTCTCTCCTCATCCTGAGCAAAGAAGAATAAAGAAAACCAAAGATGCGTGGAATCAATTAGTCCAATGAACTAGTACACCACGTGATCCTCAGCCTATATGACTATGAGACCAGAAGAACTAGATGGTGCCTGGCTACCACTGTCAACCACTTGGAGGGGGCTCTATGTAGGGGATCCTTGATATGTGGGAGAATATTGTGGAACAAAACTCAAAATCATAAAAAAAAATAATAGTAATGAAAAGGGACCAGATTTGCTGGTCTGATAGAGCCTGGTGGAATCCATAAGACCATGGCTCCTAGCTGCCTTTCAGGTCTGGAACTGAACCCACTCCTATGGCTTCCAGCCAAACAAAAGAGAGGCATATAAGCTGAACATTTATATTAAGTAAATACACTGCTTGGAGAGATCAATCTTGGGAGAATAAAAGGACTGTTTATGCACAGGGAGACAGCTTAAGGGGCCAGAGTGTATGAAAGGGAAGGGCACAGGAAAGAAGTAACTATGGGGAGGAACTGGGAAGAGAGCTGTTGCAGTGTGGTTAATTGCAGTCAATATCATGAGCCAAAGTATATGTGAAGTGATGTATGGAAAATGAGTTTTCTCTGTAATCATTCACCCAAATCACAATAAAAATTAAAACAAAAACAAAAACAAAACAAAATTATATTTAGGTATATTCAATGGATTGAGAGACATATCAAGGAAAACATTAACAAAATTAAGGAAACTACAGAGAAAACTTTAGAACAATTTAGGAAAGCAATATAAGAACAAACCGACTAAATAAACAAAAATTAGAAATGATACAAAAACAATAGATAGAAATCCAAAAGATTAATACTAAAATTTCAGAAATGGATAATACATTGAATGAGTAAATGAGTAGCATCTAATCCATGGAAAACAGAATCAGTGAGATTGAAGACAAATAACTCCATACTATTTTGTTAAGGGAACAATCAGAAAAAAGAGCAAAGCAAAATGAAGAATGTCTAAGTTTAATGTAGGATACCATCATGTGGAATACTAACTTACATGCAATAGGAATTCTAGAACAGGAAAGACAAATAAAACCACAAGGAAAATTGTCAGATTGTTCAAAGAGAATTTCCCTAATATGATGAAAGATGAGAAGATATCTATTTAAGAAGTTCAACAACTGGCAAACAGGATAGATCATGGAAGAAAATTACCAAGACATATCATAACCAAAGTCACCAAAACCAAAGACAAAGAAAGAATCTGGAGAGCAGCATGGGAAAAGCAAAGAATGACTTACAAAGCAAAATGAAAAGTTACCAACAGAGGACAACCAATAAAACGAAGCTTGGATTTCTTGGCAGAAGCCACATAGGCAAAAAGACGATGGGATAGTTTATATAAAACCTTGAAAGAGAACAATTTCCAACCAAGAATTAATACCCAGAAAATTGTCCCACAAATATCAGGGTGAAATTAGGATATTTCCAGATAAACAGAAATTAAGGGAATTTGTTAAAACCAGAGCAACCTTACAGAAAATGCTAAAGGGGGTCCTTTGGACAAAAATGAACAGCAGACAACAACCAATGATTAACACACATGAAGATATAACACAAAAAAACAACCCAGTCACAGAGGTATTCAAGTAAAAGAAGCATGTAAGACTGCAAACAAGGAAACAGAGACATCAATTGGTAAATGAGGATAACTGCAAACCAAAAAGAGGGAATAAATAGCATAGATACAGAACTTCCAAACAGTGAGGAAGTCAAGACAATTGCAAGGTAAAACAGACTCTTCTAAACATGGGAATAAAATGACAAATCACAGGATAACCTCGAAGAAAAATAATAAGCCTTCACATCAAAATAAAAAAGATGAGAGACACAAATATTTAGCAAATACTAAAACAATAGGAACTAAGGAAATGATAACAAAATTCATAAATAAAATGACTTCAACACAGAAAATTGTGTGGAACAAATAAATAACACCACACACACAAAAAAATACCATAAATGACAGCAACAAATTCATACTTGTTGATAATTACTTTGAATATGAATAGATTAAATGCACCACTCAACAGACAGTTAAAGACTAAATTAGAAAACATGACCCATCAATATGCTGTCTACAAGAAGACTCACCTTACACACAGATAAAAATAAACTAAAAATCACTGGTTAGAAAAGATATATCAAACAAATGGCAATCCAAAAAGATCAGGAGTGACAATATCAATTTTTGAGTAAATAGACTTTAAGACAAACACCATCGTAAGAAACAAGGAAGGAAATTATATAATGATTAAAGGATCAATTGACAAGCACATATAACTATAAAAACTATTTACTCATCCAATGAAAGAGTCCCTAAATACATAAATCAGACTTTAGCAGAATTGAAAAGACAAATAGATAACTCCACAGTAATAGCAGGAGACTTTAATAAATCACTTTCTGTGAAAGACAGAACAACTAGAAAGAAACTCAACAAAGACACAGAAAGATTAAATAATACAATTAATCAACTTGACCTTTAAGACATCTACACCCCAAAATAGAACAATATACATTCTTTTCCAATTCACTTGCAGCATTCTCTAGGATAGACCATAGGTTAGGTCACAAAGAAAGCCTCAAAGAAAAATAATAAGCATTGAAATACTGCTAAACATGTTCTCAGATCACATTAAACATCAGCTATAAGAAGATTAGAGGAATAACAGCAAACACTTTGAAACTGAATAACACCCTCTTTAAAAACTATTGCATAACAGAAGAAATGAAAAAGGAAATTAAAAATTTCCTTGAATAAAAGGCGAACAAAAACAGAACATACCAAACCCTTTGGAACACAGGAAAAACAGGGATCAGAGGAAAATTTATAACAATAAATGCACACATCAAAAAAGGAAAAATCAACACTTAAGCTCAACATATCCAACAATTATAAAAAGAGCAGCAAGAAAAAACACCAGAAGACAAAGAATAATGATTGAAACAAAAATAAATGAAACAGAAAATAGACAATAGAAAAAAATCAACAAGACTAGAAGTTGTTTCTTTGAAGGAATTAAGGAAAGAGACAAACCACGGGTAAACTTAAAGAAAAAGAAGAAGATGCAAATGACATGAATAAGAAAGAAAATGGGTGACACCACAACAGAACTGACAAAAAATAAAAAGAATATCAGGATGTTATGAAGAATTGTACTCCAACAAATTTGAAAACCTAGAAGAAATGACAGATTTCTAGAAACATACTATTTACTTAAACTAACACACACTGAGATAGAAAATTTGAACAGACACATAACAAAATAATTAATCAAAAAGGTCATTAAAAAAAAAAAAATCCTTACAAAAAAAAAGTTTTTGCCCAGATGGTTTCACTGGACAACTCTACCAAATACTCAGAGAAGAAAAAACACTGCCGTCCAGTAGGATGCAACTCATAGCGACCCCTCCTTGGGTTTCCTTGGAGGTATCATTATAGAAATAGATTGCCCAACCTTCCTTCTGAAGAGCATCTGAAGTTGACAACAATCCTACTCAAACTATTCCAGAACATAGAAAATGATAGAATCCTCTCAAATTATTTTTATGAAAATAGAAATAGATGGGAAATTCCTCAACATAATAAAAGGCATGTATGAAAAGCCAACAGCCACCATTGTTCTCCATGGAGAGAAACTGAAACCATTCCCCTTGCAAATGGAAACAAAACAAGGATGCCCTCTCTCACCACTTCTATTCAACACTGTATTGGAAGGGCAAGAAAGGGAAATAAAAGATATCCAAATTGGTAAGGAAGGAATAACACTATCAATATTTGCAGATTTAAGTATTTTGGGGCTTTTTCATTGGGTGCATAGATATTTATTATTGTTATCTCCTGTTGTTCAATCAATCTTTTAATCATTATATAATGCCCTTTCTTGTCTCTTATGATGGTGTTTGTCTTAAAGCCAATTTTATCAGAAATTAATATTGTCACTCCCACCCTTTTATGGTTACCATTTGCTTGGTATATCTTTTTACAACTTAAATTTTTAGTCAATTTTTGTCTTTGTCTCTGAAAAATGTCTCTTGTAGACAGAATGTTGATGAGTTATGTTCTCTTTTCGAGTCTGCGACTCTCAGTCTCTTGGGTTATGCATTTAACCCCTTGACATTCAGTGTAATTATCAACAAGTATGAATTGGTTGCTGTCATTTTGTTATGTGTTTTTCGTGGTGTTCCTGATTTCTTTGTTCTATATAATTTTCTGTGCTGAGCTCATTTTGTTTATGAATCAGTTTATTATTTCCTTCATTGATATTGTTTTAGTATTTGCTAAATATTTGTGCTCCTCCTCTTGTTTATTTTGATGTGAAGGTTTATCATTTTTCTTTGAGATTACTCTGATTTAGAATTTTCTCCCTAAGTTTAAGTAGTTCATTCTACATTGCAGTTGTCTTGACTTCCCTACCATTTAGAAGTTCTGTAACTACACAATATTTTTCCTCTTTTTGGTTTGCTGTTCTCCTCATTTGTCAATTGATGTTTCAGGTTCCCTGTTTATGATCTTGTAGGATTATTTACTTTGTATACTTACATAACTGGATTGGTTTATATTATGTCATCATGTGTGTTAATGGTCAGTTGTTGTTTGCTATTGTTGGTTCTCTGTCCAAAGGACTCTCTATAGCATTTCTTGTAAGGTTGGTCTGGTTTAAACAAATTCCCTTAATTTCTGCTTATGCAGAAATCTCCTAATTTCACCATCATATTTGAAGGACAATTTTGCTGGGTATATAATTCTTGATTGGAAATTGTTCTCTTTCAAGGTTTTATATAAACTATCCCATTGTCTTTTTGCCTATGTGGCTTCTGCTGAGAAATCCAAGCTTAGTTTTATTGGTTGTCCTCTGTTGGTAACTTTTCGTTTTTCCCATGATGCTTTCAGGGTTCTTTCTTTGTCTTCAGTTTTAGTGAGTTTGATGATGATATGTCTTGGTGCTTTTCTTTTGGGGTCTATTCTGTTGGGTTCATTGGACTTCTTGAATGGATATATTGTCATTTTTCATCATATAAGGGAAGTTCTCTCCAACAAATCTTGGACAATTTCTGTTTTTATTTGTCTCTTCCTGTTCTGGAATTCTGATTACACATAGTTTATTCCTTTTGATGTTATCTCACATGAACGTTAGGCTTTCTTCATTTTATTTTGAACATTTTTCTTTTCTTTCTTTTTTTTTTTTTATTTTTAAGTACAACCAATGGGATTCATTTATTTGATTTTGAGGTTTAGGGTCATACTTTTATGGGACATCCCAGTTAATTGCCCTAATCTCATGTGCTTCTGTTCTACCTCCTAGGTCATTGTGAACTGCCTAGGGTCTAAATAGCTTAAAAACATTCATCCAAGATGCAGCAATTAGTCTTTATTCACCTAGAGAAACAGAGAAAGAAGGAGAGTCAGGAATAGGAGGAAATGAAATGTGTGACTAATTGCCTCGATGAACAACTGCCTCCTTTGCCATGAGACCAGAAGAACTATATAATGCTCAGATACCATTCTTTGTCTCATGACATTGACCACAATTCACCACAATACAACAGCTCCCCTCCCTTCCTCCTGACAGTCACCTCTTCCCTGTGTCCATCCCTCCATGCACCCCTGGACCCTGAGCTATCTCCCTGTGCATAAACTTCCCTTCTTCTCCCATGATTGTTCTCTCCAAGGAGTGTATCTACCTCAGATAAATGTTCAACTCATATGCCTGTCTTTTGTTTGACTGGAAGCCACAGGTGTGGGTTCAATTCCAGACCTGAGAGGCAACTAGGGGCCATAGTCTTAGTAGTTCCACCAGGCTCTA
>NW_006922040.1:274280-275358 GCF_000298275.1 Orycteropus afer afer
CACATTGTTCTCCCTCTCTATCCAGAATCTCCTACATAGATCCTCCTCTGAGTGGTTGACAGTGGTAGACAGGCACCATCTATTTCTTCTGGTCTCATAGTCACATAGGCTGTGGATCACATGGTGTACCAGTTGCTAGGACTAATTGTTTCCATGAATTTTTGGTTTTATTCATTCATCTTTGCTCTGGACAAGGAGAGACCCATCGTTGCATCTAGATAGCTGCTTGCAAGCTTTTAAGATCTCAGTCACTACTCACCAAAGTCGGAAGTGGAACATATTTTGTGTAGTATATCATGTCAATTGAGTTTGATGTCGTTTGTGAATATGATCCCAAGCCCACAGGTTAAACTACTCAGTCCCTCTGGTAAGCTGGCAGTGACCAAGAAGTGACTACAACCTTGTTCCTTGTCAGCTCTACTATACACCTGAGAATTCAGATCATACAAATACACTTATAGGACCATTGTCTGCCAACCCTATACATGGTCTTGGGTGCACTCTCTGCTTCATAGACATACCTAATAATTCAACCTATCCACATCTATCCACCTGTATACCCATGTTTGTGTTCACTGACAATGCATTACTGTATGTGCAAAAGGGTTCACCTTTGTTATATGCACCTCCCATGTACCTCTCTGTCTTCCTCTTCCTCAATGCCACCATGTTGATCACCCACATTTGGTACATTGCCCTTATCTTCACCCAAATGAATACTTATCTCTACCTATCTAACAGTATTCCCTCCCCTCCCCTCCCACCCCTGGTAACCAACAAAGAAAATTTCCTTCCATAGATAAACCTTTCCTTGACCTTTTCAATAAAGAACAATACAATATTTGTCCTTATCTGATTGACTTATTTCACTCAGCATAATGTCCTCCAAGTTTATCCACATTATGCAGTGTTTTGCAGATTCTAGGTTATTCTTTAGGTTTGCATAGTATTCCATCATGTATATGAACCAAAGTTTGGTTATCCATTCCTCAGTTGATGGACACCTAAGTTGTTTCATCTTTTGGCTATTGTAAATAGTGCCTCAATGAACATGGGTGTGCATATATCTGTTCTTGTC
>NW_006922040.1:278356-305989 GCF_000298275.1 Orycteropus afer afer
TGTCCCAAAGATTTTGGTATTTTGTGTTTTCATTCTCATTTGATTGAAGTTATTTTTGAATTTCAATTTTTGTTTCTTCTCTTACTCTTACAGTCTTTCTGAAGGAGGGTGTTGTTCAATTTCCATGTGTTTACCCTTTTTCTGTTGATCTTCCTATTGTTGATTTCTCATTTGATAACATTATGATCTAAGAAGATGCTCTGCAGTATTTCAATGTTTTTAAATTTATTAAGGCTGCTTTATGGCCCAACATATGGTTTATCATGGAAAATGTTCCATGTGCACTGGAAAAGAATGTATATTGTGCTCTTGTTGGTTGAAGTGCTCTGTAGATGTCTATAAGGTGAAGTTAGTGGATTGTATTATTTAGGTCTTCTGCATATTTGTTGAGTTTATTTCCAGTTGTTCTATCTTTTATTGAAGGTGGTGTATTAAAGTCTCCCACTATAAAAATTGAATCATCTATTTGCCTTTTCATCTCTTTTAAAGTGTGATTTATGTATTTTAGGGCTCTTTCATTGGGTCTATAAATATTTATTATGGTTATATCTTCATGTTCAATTGATTCTTTAATCATTATATAATGGCCTTCCTTGTCTTGTGTGGTGGTTTTGGTTTTAAATTAAATTTGATCAGAAATTAACATTGCCACTCCTGTTCTCTTACTGTTGCCATTTGCTTGATATATTTTTTCCAACCTGTGATTTTCAGTCTATTTTTATATTTGTCTCTAAAGTGTGTTTCTTGTAGACAGCATATTGATGGATTTTGTTCTCTTATCCAATCTGCAACTCTTTGTCTCTTGAGTGGTGCATTTAATCCATTGACATTCAATGTAATTATTGACAAGCATGAATTGATTGTTGTCATTTTGTTATGTGTTTTTGATGGTGTCCCTTTTTTCTTTGTTTCATAATATTTTCTGTGCTGAGCTCATTATGATTATGAATTGTGTTATCATTCCCTTTGTTGCTGTTGTTTTAGTATATGCTGAATATTTGTGCTTGTCCTCTTTTTTTATTTTGATGTGCAAGTTTGTCATTTTTCTTTGAGGTTACTCTGTGATTTTTAATTTTCTCCCCAAGATTAGAACAGTCCTTTCTATCTTGCAGCTCTCTTGACTTCTTCACCATTTAGAAGTTCTGTAACTACACAGTATTTTCCCTCTTTTTGGTTTGTAGTTGTCCTTACTTGCCAGTTGATGTCCCTGGTTACCTACTTACAATCTTGTAAGCTTATTTTACTTTGGATATGTCCATAACTGTGGTTTCTGAGTTACATCATCTTATGTATTAATGATCAGTTGTTATTTGCTATTTTTGGTTCTCTGTTCGAATGATTCCTTTTAGTATTTCTTGTAAGGTTGGTCTGGTTTTAACAAATTCTCTTAGTTTTTGCTTCTCTGGTAATCTCCTAATTTCACCATCATATTTGAGGGACAGTTTTGCCGGGTATATAATTCTTGGTTGGAAATTTTTCTCTTTCAAGGTTTTATATATATATACCATACCATTGCGTACTTGCTTGAATGGTTTCTGCTGAGAAATCAGCTTATTCTTACTGGTTGTCCTTTTTAAGTAACTTTTTGTTTTTCTCATGCTGCTTTCAGGATTCTTTCTTTGTCTTTGGTTTTGATTATTTTGATGATAATATGTGTTGGTGATTTACTTTTGGGGTCTAACCTGTTTGGGGTTCATTGGACTTCCTGAATGGATATATTTTCATCTTTCATTATATCAGTATAGTTCTCTTACAAAAAATCTTGGACAATTTTCCCAGTGGTTTTATTATTCTGGAATTCCAATGACACATAGGTCATTCCTCTTTATGGTATCCCATATGAACCTTAGGCTATCTTCATTTTGTTTTGATCTTTTTCTTGATTGATCCCTTTCCAAAGAAGTATTCAGGTATTTGTCTTCAGTCTCATTAATTTTGTCTTCCATTGCCTCAATTCTACTCCTTTGCCCTTCCAATGTTTTATCTGTGTCTGAAAATTTAGTATTAATCTTCTGGATTTCTATCTGTAGCTTTAGAATCATTTCTAATTTTTTATTTATTTTGTCATTTTGTTCTTTTATTTTCTTCCAAAATTCTTCTAAGATTTCATCTGTGTTTTCCTTGGTCTGTCTCTCAGTCCTTTGAAGATACCTAAATATAATTCATTTGAATTCTTTATCAGAGAGTTCCAATGGTGCTTCTTCCTCAGGGATGTGTTCTGGGTCTGTATCCTGCTCCCTTGTTTCTACCACTTTATCTTGCTTCTTTGTGTGAACTGTGATGATCTATTTTCTCTGAGATATTGTGGCATTATTATATTTAGATCTCTGTTAATTGTTTGTGAAGAGCAGCCAAGGGTGAGTCAGGCTCTTCTTAGTGGTTGTTTATCATTGGCCCATTGTTAAAAAAGGAAGTGGTGGCTCTCAGTCAGTAAGTAAAGCTGCAGTTCGTGTGGGTGTAATTGTTTCATATGGGGACTGTTGCTTCTTTCACTCAGTTAGAAAAAAATCACAATTGGAAGCTATCAGAAAAATAAAAACAAATGGACAAAGAATACACCTTGTAATCACACAGGTACTAAAAAAAGAAAAAAAAGGGGGGGAAAAGAAGAAAAGGAAAAAAAAAATACCCTGCAATATCTGGGGAAAGGGCAATAAGAAAAAATGTAGAGAAGGAGAATAATGAAGAAAATAAATGGAAAAAATGCAAAAGGAAGAACACAGGACAGAGTTAACCATGAGAAAGGAAAAAAAAAAAATGCCATCAGGAACAGGGAAAAGAAAAAAAAGCTAAAAACTAGAACCTGGGAGGGGAAGAATAAAGAATAACAGTGAAAAGAAGAAAAGTAATAATAATAGTAGTAGTTTTAAAACAGACAAAACAAACTAAAAAGCTGAAAAGGGGAAAAAAAATGGGGGCAGAGCAGGGCAGGGCACCCAGGTTCTGTCTGAACACACAGACTGGGATAGAATTCCTGCCGGCCCAGAAGATGGGTGGGAGTGAGTGATGGCTGCACCTCCATTCACCAAGAGGGTGTGTGGTATAAGAGTAACAAGTGGAATGTCGCACCTTTCCAGTCATCTGGGTCCAGAATGTCCTTGGAGTTATTGGCAAGTGAAGCCTGTTCTTAAGTCCCTGGAATCTAGGAAAACGCTGTCACTTTAAATATCCAAAATGGTCAAGCTACTTGTAAACATTCAAAATGGCTGTGCCCTCCAAACTGGCAAAAGTCCACAGCTAAGTCATAGTCACTGTTCTCCTCGTTGTTTCCCCTTTCATTCCTCAGCCACCAGAGCAGTTCTCCATTCAGTCTCTGGTTAGCAGGGCAAATTTCTAGGTTAATTCCTACCAACTCTTGGCAATATACAAGCTGTCTGTGCCATCAGGCTCACTGCCAGACCTTAGCTTTCTATGTTTCCTTTTATTGTGTTTACATGCAAATTCTTCTGCTATTTGGAGTTTAGTCTACTTCTATATCCTTCCCTTCAAAGCTGAGTGGTCCAGGCATATCATCTTTATCTGTGTTAATCGGTTCCTCTTTTCTTTGTTGAAGAAGGTCTGTGCAGTCTTTCTGCCAGCTACATTGATCTTTTTTCTGATTGATCCCTTTCCAAAGAAGTATTGAGGTATTTGTCTTCAATCTCACTACTTCTGTTTTCCATTGATTCAGTCTAGTTGTTTGGCCTCTCAGTGTAATGTCTATTTCTCAGAATTTAATATTAGTCTTCTGGATTTCTATCTGTAGATTTTTGTATCATTTTTCTTTGAGTTTACCCTGTGATTTAGATTTTTCTTCCCAAGTTTAGAACAGTTCATTCTATCTTGCAGTTGTCTTGACTTCCCTACCATTTAGAAGTTTAGAAGGCATGGTAATTCCTTAAAAAGTTATAACTAGAAATAACATTTGGTCCAGCAATCCCATACTATGTATATATCTTAAAGTGTGTACCAGGACACAAATAGATCTATGTACAACCATGTTTATCACAACAGTATTCACAATAACAAAGAGATGGAAACAACTTAAGTGCCCATAATAGAAGAATAAATAAGCAAAGTGGGGTACATACCCAGAATGAAATACTATCTAACACTAAAGAATAGCATAGAATCCACAAAGCATTGCATGACATGAATGAACTTGGAGGACATTGTGGTGAGTGAAATAAATCAATCACAGAAGGATAAATATTGTATTAGTCTATCATTGTAAAAATATGAGGAAAAGTTTATATATGGAAAGAAATTTCTTTGTTGTTATTAGGATGGGAGGGAAGTAGGGAAAATTGTTAGATAGGTATGAGATAAGTATTGATTTGTGTAAAGGGAAAGGCAATATACCAAAAGTCAGTGACCAACACAATAACACTAAGAAAAAGGATGACAGAGACAGGTGCACAAGAGGAACAGACTACAAAAATAAACACTTTTACTTATACAATACTGCATTATCAGTAATAACAAACATTTATAGGCAGTTACATAGGTAGACAGGCTCATTGATCAGGTATGTCTAGACTAAAGAGAATATACCCACAAGATTGGCAGACAATATTTCTACATATGTGTTTGTACTTGCTATAAGAATTTTTATATAAATAGAACTAAAGGGGTCATATTTATGATAACTTCTTAGCCACAACAACCACCCTGAGGGAAAAAGTTCTTAGACCTGTGGGCTTGGGACTATAGTTGTGGTGGACATCAAGCTCAATTGGTATAACATACTACACAGAAACATTATTCTCTATTCTACTTTGGTGAGCAGTTACTGGGGTCTTAAAAGTTGCAAGTACACCAATTGATCTCTCCTCATCCAGAGCAAAGAAGAATGAAGAAAACCAAAGATACATGGAAACAATCAGTCCAGGAACAGGTTAACCATATGAACCTCAGTCTATAAGACCATGAGACCAGTAGAACTAGATGGTCCCTGATTACCACTCAGAAAGTGATCAGTGCAGGAGATCCTGAATAAAGTAGGAGAAAAATGTGGAAGAAAGCTCAAAATCATAAAAAGAAAAAAAAAAGACTAAGCTTACTAGTCTGATAGCGCCTGGTGATACCCCTGAGGCTATGGCCCCTGGTCACCTCTGGAACTGAACTCATTTCCATGGCTTCCAGCAAAACTATAGGCAGACATATAAGATGATCCTTTACACTTGGTAGGTACACTACTTAGAACAATCAATCACAGGAGATCAGAGGGGCAGTAGTTGCACAGGAAAATAGCTCAGGGGGCAGGCATGTATAAGAAAGGAGGACACAGTGAGGAAGTGGGAAGAGAGCTGTTACATTAGGGGGATTGCAGTCAACTCCCAGTTCACTAGCCTGTGTTTCAGGTTTTCTACCTGCTCTGTGCAGCCCTGTTGTGTGCAGAGGTTTCCAGGCAGCTACAGCCAGGAAGCAAGGGGAAGGCCCAATATGCCTCCATCAGAGAAGCCCTGACTTACTTCCATTTATGTTATTATCTTGTGATTTCATATGTGGATTTTTTTTTGTGTGTGTGTGTGAAGAATTTAAAAATCTTCATTAGCAGAAGCTGCCATGCTAGCAGCCCTGGAGGTTGTGCAGAGTGGCTTACCTTCTTGTGCTTCTGGACCACCGCCTGGTGTCCATCCCCTCCCCTTTGCTTCCAGAGTTCTTCTCTCTCTTAGAATGAATTAATGAATGAAACAACATGAATGAATCAATGAAACAAAATGTCTATGAACTGCTCTATGGAAAATGAATGTTCTCTGTAAACTTTCACCCAAATCACAATTAAAAAAAAAAAATTAAAATTATTGGAATTTTTTTTACTTTTTTCATTACTACTTCAAGTTATTTTTCAAACCCATTTTCCCCGTCCATTGATTATAATGATCACTTTTAAACTTCAAATAACTGGTTATATGTCTCCATTCTCATTGCCATCACCATAACACAAGTTTTTAGCATTTCATATTCAGATTTTAGCACTAGGTTTCCACTTGATTATTACACAGATTTTGGAGTCAGATATCTGAGTTTAAACACTGTTTTAAACACAGCCAGATTGCAGGCTGTGTAATCATGGATAAGTTAATTAAGAACTTAAAAATCTCCATTTATCTTCTGCTTGGAATACCTGAAAAAAAAAAAATAATGCATATAACATAGTTCCTCAACTTGTCAGCACCTAATAAATGATGAATATTGTCATAAACATATTTTTCTGTTATTATGTATTTACTCACTGCCATCAAGTAGGATCCAACTTGGGTTTCCAAGCAGTATCACTACGGAAGTAGATTACCTCTTCTTCCTTCTGAGGAGTGGTTGGTGTTTTTGAACCTCCAGCCTTCTGCTTAGCAGTAAATGCCTTAGGCACTATGCAACCAGAGCTATCATTACACTGTCTTACATTGCTTGAAAATCTTCAATTTTCCTTATTTCCTTTGGAGTTGGCCTATATTTCTCTTTTGATTTTAATTTCTCTAATCTCTCTTTCCTAGTTTTCCATCTGACAAATATATAAAACCACATACTGTGTGCCAGACATGGAGATTTTTCTCAGCTCCCAACATGTACAACCACCCCAAACTCTGGAGAGGCCAGGCTTTTCTATGTGTCTTTAAAAGATTTGGCATTTGGTTTATGTCTGGTAGAAAACATTTATTCTACCACAGCACACTTCCCTTTAACTGTTTCCCCAAAAATAATTTACTGGATACCTGATATATGCCATATACTGTGCAGAATGAGCAGGCATAGTAGGATCAGTTTTGCCCTTGAGTTGCTTACAGTTAAATGAAAAATCACCCAATGATAAAGGTAGTTAGAAGTTCATGTGTTAATTCTATTGTAATAGAAAGTAACACATAATTTTGGAAAGTAAAGGAGAAGCACCTAATTCAATTCCTTAAATATGATTTGTGAAGAATGAAGAAGAGACAGTGAAGGCTTAGGAGTGGGGTTTGGAATGAGATAGGAGACAAGTTTAGAGAGAGTATGAAGACTAATGGGAGAAATGGGAAGACGTTCCAGGAAATGAGAGTGCAGCCTGTAGTTGTCTCTCAGACAAGTGGGAATTAGCTGTTTCCTAAGAATGAAGAGAACTGTGTTATGAATAGATAATAGCTATGAGTAAGAGAGTGTTTTGAAAAAAATGAGGATGGGTAGGCCAGCAGAAACCTTTATGCAGTATTATGTAAAACACGTCAAACAGTTTAATATTTGGGTGGCATAGTGCCTAAGGCATTTGACTGCTAACAGCTAACCAGAAGGCTGGTGGTTCAAACCCACTATCCATTCTTTGAAGGAAGCTTGGCCAATGCTCTATGGAAGTAGTTCCATAGAGATACTGCTTCGGAAACCCAAAGAGGGGTCACTATGAGTCAGAAAGTGATTTGATGCCAGTGAGCTTTTTTTTTTTTATCTTTCTTAAGATGGTTGAGAAAATATATAAGCGGGAGAATGGTGTAAACATATTTGAGTGTTAGAAATTTCAGTCTGGTAAGAATTGCCTGAATAGGGTGAAAATGAAGAAAATAAGAGAAATTAGGACTTGCCTATGTACTGAATAAAAGGTAAAAAGGCTGAACTAGTTAAGTCAATAGGACTAGAAATATGTGGTTATAATTTTACATTTATTTGTAATATGGTTTCATATTTCAGTCTCCACTTGAGTGTAAACACCATAGAATTATTCATGCTTTTTTGTTCATCATTATATCCTTCCAACTTTGAAGAGTGCCTGAAATACATAATAGCTCAAACAATATTTTTAATAAATAAATATTGAAAGATAGTTTAGATTAGAAAAGCACATTTTCATGGTAAAATTGTCAAGAAAAATGACTGATTGGATATGGGAGAAGAACTCTGGTAAAATATCTTGGTCTGGCTCAGAAACAGGCAGATGATGGCATTAGGCAACAAGAGAGAAAACACAGTAGAAGGAACAGATTTAGTGAGGAAGAAAATAAGTTCAGTTTTGGATATGCTAAGTTTGAGAAAGGAGTTCTGGTGGCATAATGCCTAGGCATTTGACTGTTAACCAGAAGGCTGGCAGTTCAAAGCCACCAGCCACTCCTCGGAAGGAAGGTTGGGCAATCTATTTTCATAGAGATACTGCCTCAGAAACCCAAGGAGGGGTCACTATAAGTCAGGACTGATGCGACTGCAGTGAGGTTTTTTTTTTTTTGAAGTTTGAGAAGATCAATGAATTTCAGTTGGCTATTTCTAGCACACATCAGTTGGATACAGAGAATCTGAGTTTAAAAGCAAGATCTGAGCTGGAGGCAAAGATTGAATAGGTAGTATAGAATTCATACAACAGTAGATCGTATTCATACAGAAATTACAGTGTTGCACATATATATGTGTGTGTGTATGTGTGTATATATATATATATATGTGTGTGTGTATATGTAAAGATGTATATATATGTCTATGCATATATAAATAACTAAATATTCTGAGAATCTAATGGGATAGATCTAATATTATTTGAACCTTTTCAGAAATGGTGGATTTGACATTTATATTAATTATTTTGCCCAAGGTTACTGTGTAAGACGTGAAGCTTTGATTTGAACCAAAACAATTTAGCTTCAGCTTGACATATTTTTAACCATGACAGAAGCTATATTGCCTCTCTTCTAATATCTTAGTAAATGCATATGGAAACTAAAGCCAACGAAGTTAAAATAATCACTCAGAGAAAGGCTATTGTAAAAAATGAGATGATGATAAGAAACACAACTTTGAGACTGTGAATAGAGGAAATGTTGCCAACAAATGTCACTAAGGTATTAACAGAAAGAAAAGAGGTAAAGTATAAAAATGCATTTTTACAGAAGACAAAGGAAGATGAATTTTCAAGAATAAAGAGCAGTTAGAATGTTAAAATATACTGTGAAGTAAAAAAAAAGATCAGTATCACAAAGTTTTCTTAGCAAGAAAAGAAGCAATTGATAGCTGCAGAAAGAGTAGTTGAGTAGTTTCAATAGAGTAATTGGAAGGAAACCTGTCTTTAGAATCATGTGGCAGGTTATAAAGTAGAAACACAAATGTTAAATATATATATATTTATACACACACACACACACACATATATATATATATACATTTTTTTTTAAGAGTTTTAAAGGGAGTAGAGAGAAAGGACAAAAGTTGAGCAGAAAATGGAGTCCAGGGAATATTTTTTTGTGATTTGACTTGTTTGTGAAAAAGAAAAAAGAAACAGCTGAAAGGGTCTGATAGAAAGAATGCAAGAGAAAGAAGGGAGCATACTAAACTTGGTTGTTAGGGAGAGGTGTTGGAAGAATATTTCTGTCAGCACAAGGCACAGAGCTCACAAGGAGAATGAACGTAGGAATATTCATTGATGTGGTGGTGAGAAATAGAAAAACAATTTATTCTTGTTAGGTTAAATTTTCTCTACACAAGAAGAAAATTTATATTTTGAAAGTGAAGGGTAGAAATAAGTAGAAAGTTAGGGAAATAGAGAACAGAGACACAGGATCACCTGGTCCTGTCTTCTAACAGCTACTTCCCCTCTCTTAGGACATCTGAGGTGAAAAACATTTACAGATGATAAATTGAGAAAAGAGAAATCACTTTTATTACTATATTGTGTTGTTTCCAATGCAGAACCTAAGTGAGTCATGATGGACTTGTACTTAAATTATTTTGCCCTGGCTGAAGAAAGCCTTGGGCTTGAACAAAAATACAAACAAATAGTCTCCTTAGTCTTTTCTCCTTTAAAAATGTACAAAAAATATCAGACTTGAACTCTCCAGTTATAAAGAAAGACTAGTCATAGCAGAGCACAGCAGTTAATGTGTTAAACTATCAACAACTTATAATATGACTCCTATTAATGATTCAATCAATATGTTGAATCATCCATAGAAATTATCCATCATTTGGTGATAAAATGAAGACTATTATTAATAAAGTAAGGTAGAAACAGAGCAATTTTGAATTTCTTCTAATTAATCATGGATTCAAAATTTGTTAAGAGGTCAAATTTTGGCATAGATTCTGTGGTGAAATTTAGAAATAGATGATCATGGGAAGTTATATGTATTCTTGAAAGAGCTGAGGGTACAGGGAAGATTAGAGATTTGGAATAGAAGGAATAATGAAGGTCTTTGAATATTTTTTATCTTTCCCAATAAGTAGCATAGATATAGATGTGAAGAAGACAGGCAATTACATTGATTCTGTATTAAGGTTTATTCTGCTACTGGACAGAAAAGATAATGAAATGAGATTTGATGATGCTGCTGACAGAATTTAAGCTTAATAATAATAATAATAATGTTAATAAAACAGACACTAAATTGATGATAATGTAGGAAATAGTAGAGATATTAAAAGACTGAAGATAGCTACGAGCTGGATTGACACAGTGGCTGACATGATGGGCCCAGGTATAGCAAAGATTGTGAGTTTGGCATAAGTCTCAGCAGTGTTTCATTCTGTTGTACATAGGGCCTCTATTAGTTGGAGCTGATTCGACAGCACCTAACACAACAACAGCAGCACACAGGTGTGTCACCAATAAGTCTAGGGTCATTGATACTTCTTCCTTACTAGGTCCAATCAGCATAATGTCATCGATATAATGGACCAGCATGAAGTCTTGTGAAAAGGAAAGGTAATCAAGATCCCTATGGACTGAATTATGACATAGTGCTGGGGAGCTAATGATATGTACCTCTGAGGAAGCACTGTGAAAGTTTATGTTGGCCTTGGCAGCTGAAGGAAAATTGATTCTGATGATCTTTTGAAATTGGTATTGAGAAAAAGGCATTGGGCAGGTCAGTATCTGCATACCAAGTACTTTGTTGTTGTTGTTATGTGCCGTCGAGTCAGACCCGACTCATAGTGACCCCTCCTTGGGTTTCCGAGGCAGTATCACTATGGAAGTAGATTGCCCCATCTTCCTTCCTAGGAGTGGCTGGTGGGTTTGAACGACCAGCCTTCTGGTTAACAGTCAAGTGCCTTTAGCCACTATGCTACCAGAGCTCCCTCATACCAAGTACTAGGAGATGTATTAATTTGCTCAAACAATGAAACCACATCAGGAACAGCAACAATTGCAGTCACCACCTGATGAAGTTTATGATAATCCACTGTTATTCTCTAAGATCCATCTGTTTTCTGCACAATCCAAATAGGCAAGCTAAATGGGGATATGGTGGGAATCACCACCCCTGCATCCTTCAACTCCTTGATCACAGCAGTAATCTCTGCAATCCCTCCAAGGATATAGTATTCCTTTTGGTTTACTGTTTTTCCAGGTAGAGGCAGTTCTAATGGCTTCCACTTGCCTTTTCTTGCCAGAATAGCCTTTACTCCACATGTTAGGGATCCAATGTGGTAATTCTGCCACTTACTCAGTATATGTATTCCAATTATGCATTTTGGAACTTGAGAAATCACTACAAGATGGTTTTAGGGACCCACTGGACCTGCTGTGAGATGCACCTGAGCTAAGATTCCATCAGTAACTTTTGGGTCTTCTGGAATTAGTGTCAATTAGAGCCAGTGTCCAGTAATCCCTGAAAAGTCTGATTATTTCCTTTTCCCCAATGAATAGTCACTCTTGTAAAAGTCCTCAGAGCCCTTCGGGAAAGGCTGGGAGAAAGATTGATGGTAAAAATTTTTGGCAATGTAGTGGGGTCTTCTTCAAGGGAATCTGGCCTCTCTTTCATTCAGGTGTTGTGGGTCTGTAATCTGGCTCAAGTCTGGAAATCGATTGAGGAACCATGACTCTGTATTATGGTGATGTAATACACTACTGTTCATGTGACACAGAATTATTTTGGTTCTACAGATCAAGTAAATATTTGGTAGGTTTGCCACGTATTTCACTCTTAGGAATGCCATGCCTAAGTAACCAATGCCATAATTCCACATGAGTCAGAGTATTCTGATTAGTGCTTTGACTCTGCTGTCCATTATGGTAACCATGGTCATTTTATCTTTGTCAATTTACTGCTGCCATTTGGCCCCTACCACAATGGGGTCCAATCAGCCCCACTGTAGTTAAGTGTCTTAATTCAATTAGAGCAGTTCCCACTGTCAAATTTGGCTTATATAAAATAGCAATCACAGGGGTCTTCAAGGATGCTTGGGCTCCTTTCACAAATTGGTCCTCACTGTAGCGGTAAAAGTGTCCTCTGGGTTCTCCATTTCTGGGTCTATGGGTTGAATCTGATAAATACATTCTAACATGTCAATTTCCCTAATCCTCTGGATACCTTCTACATTATACCATGGTGGGTCTGGTATTTCAACTTGACTTAAGGTAGGCCACCACATAATCCATGCTTGAGTAAGACAACCAAATAAACAATTAGGTCCTCTCTTAACTTCTCAAGCTGAAACCCTGAAAAAAGAATCTGTGCTTAGTAGGCCTAAATCACTAAATTCAGACTGACCCAATGTTATTTTCCCTTCACCATAATCCCATACCCTTAGTAGCCATTCCCACACATATTCTCCAGGTTTCGCTCCATACATGTTAGCAAAATCAAGCAGGTCTTTAGCTTCAGACACCATTCTGGGTTGGCAATTCATCTGGCATTGTAACTCAACCCCCTTTACAATAAGACACTGGGTTTGTCTTCTGGCAATATCAGCTCTGTTACTGGAAGACATAAGGCTTTCTTTCAGGGTGCAAGTGGAGACATTGAGGTCTTTTACATGGCTCTTAAGCTGTGGCTCGGCAGCTTTGAGCTCATCACATTCTTTCACCACTTTGTCTAGAATAAGTAGCACCAACCAACCAGCTTTCTTATACTCCTCATTCTGACAAAACTGCAGAAAAGTATCAAACATGTGATTACCCAGAGCCTCACTTCTCAAAAATGCTTGCTACATTGGTGGTGCTATTTTGTGTATTGATGTTACCACCTCATGCCATAGATTAGCAGGGCCCTCTTTACTAATGGAGGCAGAGTCATCAGTACCTTTATGATTAATGAAGCTGGAGAACCAAAACAGAAGCCCACTTCTGAAGAAAATTGGCCACTGAAAAACATAAAAATAGCAGTGAAATATTGTCTGATATAGTGCTGGAAAATGAACCCCTCAAGTTGGAAGACTCTCAAAATACAATTAGGCAAGAGATGCCTTTTCAAATTAGGATCAACCTTAATAACATGGATGGACTAAAGCTTTGGGGACCTTCATTTGTTGATGGGGAACAAATAAAAATGAAAGCGTCCATTAATAATCTGAATGTGGGATGTATGTAGTGTGGATCTAGGACTATTGGAAATTGTAAAAATTATATAGAATGCACAAAAATTGATATCCCAGTCATTAGTGAGCTGAAATGGACTGGTATTAGCTATTTTGAATCAGACAGTCATATAGTCTACTATGCTGGGATTGACAAATTAAACAGGAATGATGTCACATTTATCCTCAAGAAGAATATTTCAAGATCTATCCTGAAGTACAATGCTGTCAGTTACAGGACAATATCAATATGCCTACAAGAAAGATCTGTTAATACTACTATTATGCAAATTAGACTCAAGTCACTAAAGCAAAAGATGAAGAAATTGAAGATTTTTACCTACTTCTACAGTCTAAACTTGACCAAACATGCAATTAAGATTCATTAACAAATACTGATGTAAAGAAAGAAGATTCAGTAGTTGGAAAATATGACCTTGGTGATAGAATGATGCCAGAGATCCCATGATAGAATTTTGCAAGGCCAACAACTTACTCATTGCATAAAAAAAAGGCATTTTTGCAGATCAACAATTTATTCATTGCATGAACAAGGCAAAGAGAAGCTCAATATCATCTCTCAAAATAAGACCAGGAGCTGACTGTGGAACAGACAATCAATTGCTCATATGCAAATTCAAGTTGTAGCTAAAGAAAATTAAAATAAGTTCATGAGTGCCAAAATTAATAAGTTGTTGATCTGCAAACATATCTTTTTTTAACAACATGAAAATATCTTTCTCAAAAATACCTTTTTTTGGCTGATGCTACTGTAAGCCTCAGCCCATCTGCTTGGTGGATGTTTCAATAAAAGTTATTTTTCTACCAAAAAAAAAAAAAAAACCTTTTTTGCCAACAACATAAATGGTGATTATACAAGTAGACCTTTCCAGATGGAATACACAGGCATCAAATGAAATAAATCTATGGAAAGAAACAATGAAGAAACTCAATATTTTCAGTTAGAACAAGGTGAGGGGCCAACTGTGAACATACCAACAATTGCTCATATTCATGTTTATGTATACAAGCTGAAGAAAATTACAACAAATTCTGAGAGCCAAAATATAAGCTTGATTATATCCTACCTGAGTTAGAGCCCATATGAAGAATAAATTTGACACATTGAACAACAATGACCCAAGAGCAGAGGAGTTGTGAGATGATATCAAGGAAATTATACATTAAGAAAACAAAAGGTCATTAAAAAGATGGGAAAGAAAGAAAAGACCAAAATGAATGTCAGAAGAGACTCTGTGAAACTTGCCCTTGAAAGGAAAGTGGCTAAACTGAATGTAAGAAATGACAAAGTAAAAGTGCTGAACAGATTTCAAAGGGCAGCTTGAGAACACAAAGTAAAATATTATAATGAAATATGCAAAGACTTGGAGTTCAAAAACCAAAAGGGAAGAAAAACATCAACATAACTCAAGCTGAAAGAAGAGAACAAAAATTGAGTTGCAATGTTGAAGGACTATGTGGGAAAAATATCAACAAATGCAGGAAGCATCAAAAGAACATGGAAGAAATACACTGAGTCATTGTACCAAAAAGAATTAGTTGACATTCAATCATTTCAGGAGGTAGCATATGATTAAGAATCAATGGAACAGAAAGAAGACCAAGCTGCTCTCCAGGAATTGATAGAATACCCACCGAGAAATTTCAACAAACAGATTCAATGCTGGATGTTCTCATTTGCTTATGCCAAACAATTTGGAAGACAGTTAAATGGCAAACTGACTGGAAGAGATCCACATTTATGCCCATTCCAAAGAAAGATGACTCAAAAGAATGTGGAAATTATTGAACAAAATTTTAATATCACATACAAGCAATACTGAAGTAATACTGAAGATAATTCAAAAACAATTGGAAAGTATATTGACAGGGAAGTTCCAGAAATTCAAAGAAGGACCTGGAAGGAAGGATATCGTTGTGATGTCAAATCGCTCTTGGTAGAAAGCAGAGAATACCAGAGAGCTGTTTACCTATGTTTTATTGACTATGCAGAGGTACTAAATTGTGTGGATCATAAGAAATTATGTATATTATTGAGAAGAATGAGAATTCCAGAGCACTTAATTGTGCTCATGAGGAACTTATACATAGACCAAGAGGCAGTCATGTGAACACCAATCAAGGTAATAAGGCATGTTTTCAAAACAGGAAAGGTGTGAGTTGGGGTTGTACCTTTTCACCATTCTTAATCAATTTGTATGGTAAGTAAATAATCTGAGAAATGGGACTAAATGAAGAAGAACACAGAATCAGGATTGGAGAAGACTCACTAACAACCTGACGTGTGCAGATGATATAATCTTGCTTGATTAAAATGAAGAAGACTTGAAGCACCTATTAAAGAAGATAAAAGACTGTAGCCTTTAGTATGGATTACACATCAACATAAAGAAAAATAAAATCTTCACAACTGGACTAATAAGCATAATCACAATAAATGGAGAAAACATTAAGTTGTTAAGATTTCATTTTACTTGGACCCAAAATCAATGTCTAGGGAAGCAGCAGTCAAGGAAGCAGAGGTAGTATTGACTTGGGCAAATCTGCTGCAAAAGACCTCTTTAAAGTGTTAAGGTGCAAAGATGTCATTTTTAAGACTAGTGTGTGGCTGACCCAAGCCATACTATTTTCAATAGCCTCATATGCATGTGGAAGTTGGACAATGAATAAGGAGTTTCATTTGAACTGTGGTGTTAGTGAGTGATATTGAAAATACCATGGACTGTCAGAAAAATAAACAAATTGATCTTGGAAGAAGTACAGCCACAATATTCTTTAGAAGAGAGAATGACTAGAGTTCATTTCTCATACCTTGGTTATATTTTCAGAAAGGATCAGTCTCTGGAGAATGATATTGTGCTTGAGAAAGTAGAGGGTCAAGGAAAAATGGGAAGATCCTCAACAGGATGGATTAACTTTGTAGCTGGGACAAATGGCTCAAACATGGCTACAGTTGTTATGATGACACAAGACAGGGAAGTGATTTGTTCTTTTGTTCATAGAGTCACTATATGTCGGAACCAACTTGATCATACCTAATAACAAAAAGTAAAACTTTCAACTTGTCCCCATAAGCCAACTTACCAGATTTATTATTATTATTATTGCAATCATACCAATTATGGTTCTCTCACAAAAGCCATCTGGAACAACTGATAAATGAAGATTATAGCCTATAGTTAGCAGAATTCCTATAAGACTCCCAATAATTCTTACCTTCTTGTGTCTGTGCCTTGAAGCAACACCTGGTGACTTGTTTCCAATCAACAAAATGTGGCTAAAGACACCACTTTTTTGATTGTTATTAGTTTTCTATTCTTGTACTATTTTCAACAACATAAATAGTAGCTATATATGTGGACCTCAGCAGACGGAATACACAGAAATCAGATCAACTACATCTATGAAAACAGGCAACAGAAAAGCTCAATATCATCTGTCAAAACAAGACCAGGAGCTGACTGCAGAACAGACAATCAATTGCTCATATGCAAATTCAGGTTGTAGCTAAAGAAAATTAAAATAAGTTCATGAGAGCCAAAATACTACCTTGATTATAAACCACCTGAATTTAGAGACCATCTGAAGAATAGATTTGACACATTGAACACCAATGACTGAAGACCAGACAAGCTGTTGGATGACATCAAAAATATAATATATGATGAAAGTAAATGCTTATTAAAATAACAGGAAAGGAAGAAAAGACCAAAATGGATGTCAGAAAAGCCTCTGAAACTTGTTCTTGAATGCAGAGTAGCTAAAGCAAATGAAAGAAATGGTAAAATAAAATAACTAAAACAGAATATTTCAAAGAACACTGTGAGACGACAAAGTGAAGTATTAGAATGAAATGTGCAAAGACCTGGAGTTAGAAAAGCCAAAAGGGAATACTGAAGGAATCTAAGGGTAAAATATTGAATGATACAGGAAGCATCAAAAGATGATGGAAAGAATATAACGAGTTGCCATATTAAAAAAATTGGTTGATGTCCAACTATTTCAGGAAGTAGCATATAATCAATAAACAATGGTATTGAGGAAAAAAGTTGAGGTAGCATTGAATAATTGGTGAAAATGAAGGACCTAGGAATTGACAGAATATCCATTGAGATGTTTAACAAAAGGATTTGTGTCAAGAAATTTGGAAGACAGCTACCTGGCCAACTGCCTGGAAGAGATCAATATTTGTTCCCATTCCAAAGAAAGGTGATACAACAGAATGTGGAAATTATTAAACAATATCATTAATCTCATGCACAAATAAAATCTTGCTGAAGAAAATTCAAAAATGATTGCAGCAGTATATTGATGGGGAACTTCCAGATATGCAAACTGGATTTAGAAGAGGATGTGGAACAAGAGATATCACTGCTGATGTAAAATGGATCTTGGCAGAGGCTAATAATACCAGGAAAATGTCTACCTGTATTTTATTGACTATGCAAAGGCATTTGACTGTGTGGATCATAACAAATTGTGGATAACATTCCAAAGAATTGGAATTCCAGAACACTTAATTGTTCTTGTGAGGAATCTGTACATAGACTAAGAGGCTGCCATTTGGACAGAACAAAGGGATGCTACATGGTTTAAAATTAGGAATGGTGTATATCATGGTTGTATCATTTCACAACACTTATTCAATCTGTATGCTGAGCAAATAATCCAAGAAGCTGGACTATATGAAAAACATAAGAGGATTGGAAGAAGAACCATTAACAGTATATGCAGATGATACAACTGTGCTTGCTAAAAGTGAAGATGACTTGAAGGACTTATTGATGAAGATCAAAGACTACAGTCTTCAGTATGGATTACACCTCAACATAAAGAAAACAAAAAACCTCATAACTGGACCAATAGTCAGCCTCATGATAAATGGAGAAAATATTGAAATTGTCAAGGATTTCATTTTCCTTGTATACACAGTCAATACCCCTGGAAGCAGCAGTAAGGAAAGTAGATGTCACATTGCACTGGAAAAATATGCTACAAAAGACTACTTGTTAAGAAGCAAACATGTAATTTTGAAGACTAAGCCGTGCCTGACCCAAGCCATGGTATTTTCAGTTGCTTCATATAGATGTGAAAGCTGGATAATGAAAAAGGAAGACTGAAGAAGAGTTGATGCCTTTGAATTCTGGTGTAGGAGAAAAATACTGAAAATACTATGGATTTCCAGAAGAACAAATAAATCTGTCCTGCAAGAAGTGCAGCCAGAATGCGATTTGGAAGGGAGAATGGCCAGCCTTCATCTACCTTCTTAGATCATGTTGTCAGAAGGGACCATCTCTAGAGAAGTATATTATGCTTAGTAAAGTGGAGGGTCAATGAAAAAGGGAAAGGCCCTCAATACGGTGGATTGACACAGTTACTGCAACCACTGGCTCATGCACAATAAGGATTGTGAGGATAGTGCAAGACCAGGCAAAGTTTTGCAGCTAATAACAATACTTTATAACAACAATTCCTGTGTCGCAAATTATGCCATACTTACAGGCTTAAAGCAATACATAGTTATTATCTCACAATCTATAGGTCAGAAGTTCAGGCCAAGCTCAACTGAGTCCCCTGCTTAGGGCTTGTCTTAATTACCTGGTGTTAGTATAAGAGAAAGGAGCTCTGGTGGCACAGTGTCAAAGGCATTTGACTGCAAACCAGAAGGTTGGCAATTCAAACCCACCAGTCACTTCTGGGAACGAAAATGGGCCAATCTACTTCCAACTTGATGGCAGTGAGTTTGTTTTTTTTGGAATATAATAGAAATACTAGAAATGGATGCTTTTAATGAACAAAAAATTATTTTCTCACACTTTAGGAGGCTAAAAGTCTGAATTCAGGGTGCTGGCTCTAGGCAAGTCTTTCTGTTTCTCCTTGTCTCTTCAGCTTGTTTCTTGGTTCCTTGGAGATCTCCACATAGGTTGGCATCAATATTCTGTCCTCTCTCCTCAGCTCACTTGTTAAATCTCTTCTATCTATTTTAAGTCAATCTTGAGATTGACTCAAGATACACCCTACACTAATCTTATATCGTTAACATAACAAAGACAACACATTCCAAATGAAATCAGAACCACAGGCACTGAGGTTAGGATTTACAGCACATATTTTTTGGGGACATAATTCAATTTATAAAGGGTACTCACAAGGCTGGAATAAAATTTTGGCTAAGTTTGGGTTTTATCTCTAAGCTCTGGGAAAGGATCCCTCCCAAGCTCATTTAGACTGTTATCAGACATCAGTCCCTTTTGGTTTTTAGACTGAGATCTTTGTATCCTTGCTGGATATCATCCAGATTTGGTCTTTGCACCTAGAGGCTTTCCTCATTTCTTCTCATATGACCTGCTCTGTCTTCAAACTAACAATGGCACGGTGAGTCTTCCTGCATTTCCAATCTGTCTTTTTTTTTTTTTTTTTTCCTCTTGCACTACCAGCCAGAGAAAATATTGTGCTTTTAATGAGGATCTATGCACTTTAGATCTGGCTCATCCAGATAATCTCCTGATCTTAAGGTCAACTGTGCCTTATAGAATATCTTAAGCATGAGAGTGATATAATTTCACAGGTATGATGTGGAATTGTGAGATTAATTTTAAAAATTCTATCTGCTATAGACTCCATGATTGCAGACTGATGACAGAGATCTCCTTGCTCTCTTTGAAGAAGCAAACAAGCACTGAAGCTAGAGGCTTTTTTTTTCACTCAGACAGCTGCTGGCTGCTGAGGCTGACAAGCCCAAGGTTGACAAATTAAAAAGGCACAGCCCTGATGTTACCAAACCACACAACATTCAAGTTCATTTTAAGTCCTAAATTTGGCAGAGAATAGCAAGCTGCTAACCAATGACAGGGCTACATATAGGGTCCAAATGTGCCATATGCCACAAACCATTCCCAGGGCTTCTCTTTCTATATAGGAAGCAGACCACATCCCAAAGGCAGCTACTCAGCTTCTTGTGGTAGATCTCACCCTGGAGCTGACTGCCAGTCTCATCATGGGGAATAACTACCACCAGCTGCCCAGGCACTCAACCAGGCCCAGCCAAGTTGACACACAAACTGAACTACCATAATTCTACCCCTTGTCAACTAGGCATCTCTACAGATCTTCATTGGGTGGCATCTGTACAGATCTCCCTCACTGGGTGGCTCCAGTCCCCTAGTTCCTCTAAGTGATGACCTCACCCCCTTGGCCTGACAGGCCCTGTTCTTCTCCCTCTTGGGTATGGCAGCCCCGCCCCCTCACTCTTGGGCAGCAGCTATGGCTCCATCCCACTGGCTTACATGAACAAGCAGCCCCACACTCCAGAATGAAGTTGGTGAAGGCCTGGCTCTTTGAAACCTTGGGAGCTGTGGTGGTTCCACCCCCAGAGACCATGGTCCTACCCTTTCAGGCTGAGGCAGCTCTGCTTCTGTTTCCTTGTCTCTCCACTTCTGCTGATTAATGCCAAAGGCAACCCACTCCACAGGAAATCTTTCTGCCCAAAAAGCACTCAGCTTTCTTGTTTCATGGACCAGCCAACATGCCACTCCATTTCAAGCTGGTCTATTCTACCAATTAATGCCTGAAGACAACCCACTCTGCCAGGATGCTGCTTACCCAATGGCATCAGGCTTTCTCCTGTGTGGGCTGGTAAACCTGTTGCTGTTTAATGCTGGTCTCTGGGCTGTGCTACTGACATCTCTCATGCTGATGTCTCTGCTGGTATCTCTTTGCCAGTCTCTTGGCTCTGCTCCTGTCTCTCATGCCATATGCTGGGGTCTCTCTGCTATGGTTTCAGGTCAAGGATGCACTGCACTCCTGTTTCCACATTTTAAGTATCTGTCAGAGCAGCACCCCATTCACTTGGTACCATATTCACTATGATAGTTGGAGTTGTGTGTCAACTTGGCTGGACCACAATTCTGTGTGGTTTAAGCAGTTGTGATGTGGTTGTTCCAATGATGGGATCAGATGTATATGTTTTGAGCAGCCAATCCATTGAAAGGGAGTTTCCCTAAGGATGTGGCCTGCTTTCAATATATTTATGGACTTCCTGAGAAAAGAGACACTCTTCTGTGGATCAGGATTCTTTTGTGCTGTCTACAACTGTCCATGAGTGAACAATCCACCATTCAGCTTGGTGATCTTGGATTCGTCGTTTGTTGGAGTCAACAGCCAGTGTACTACTTTCCAACCTTGAACTCCTCAGCCCCTGCATCTGTGTGAGTTGGGGAAAGTCTCCAGCTTGACGTTTGATCCAAGAACTTTGGACTTGCTAACTTCTATAAGTGTGTGAGTCATTTTCCTAAGATAAGTTTCCCTTCTCTCTATATATAAGCTTTACTAGTTTTGTTTCTCTAGAGAACCCAGTCTAACACAATAACAAGAGAATGCATGGGGAAAAAAAATCCCTCAAAACATACAATCATAAGTGTAGTTCCTTATAACTCAATACATCGCAAGGTGAGGACTACCTTTACATGGAATTTGCCTTTGGATGTCCTGATTCAGCAAGTCTCAAGTCATAATCATAAATCTTTAGTTAGACAAGCCAGACAGATAAATTTATTGCACATTTTCTCCTGGCTAGTTTGAGAAACCTTAGATTTATTCCTCATAATTTCTATCTTTTATTAAGATGTAGGAAAAGTTCATCATTGTGCTATTGTGCCTGGGAGAAATACATGTAGTCAAAGAGTTTTTCATTCCTTCATTTCCTTCAAGAGAACATTACTCAGTGAAAGTAGCTTAAAATCTGTAATAACCTGAGAAAGACCCCAGAGCATGACACTCAAGACATAAAACAGCTTGTTCCTTCCAAAGACTGGGTAATTCAATCATTTTCCAGAAGGCCACCAGCAGGAGGATGATAGAAATGACATATTTGCTGTTCATGAAAGGGGAAAAAATGTAATTGGAAGGAAATAAGACAAGATGTTCACAGATAAAGGAGGAAATATCTGTTGGTTTAAAAAATTGTGCACAACTTACTCATCTTCCAACAATGAATTTCTATTTTATCCTTCACAATTGAAGCTTGATTAGGATTAAATGTTGTGAAAAGATTTTCATTCAACCCACCAGTTATTTTTATTTATTTTTTTAATACCTAGACTTGGATCTATACAAAGTAAAGTTCAGTCACTTAGCAGAACACAGAGCTGTTCATCACTGCCCTAACCTAAAAACATACTTCCTAAGAAACAGTAGTGAATACCAGGGCTAAAATTAAAATTCTAGTACATACATTCTGGAATTTAGGAAAAATTGAATTTTGCAATTAGTAAGCAAATTGCCTGTTGTTGTTGTTGTTAGGTACCATTGAGTCATCTCTGACTCATAGTGACCCTATGTACAATAGAATGAAACACCGTCCAGTCCTGTGCCAGCTTCACAATCCTTGCTATACCTGAGCCCATTGTTGCAGCCACTGTGTCAATCTTGTTGATGGCCTCATTTTTCATTGACCCTCCAATTTACCAAACGTGATAGACTTCTCCAGGTAATGGAAAAGTCTTCTGATAAAATGACCAAAATAGGTAAGATGAAGTCTGGCCATTTTGGCTTCCAAGGAGCATTCTGGCTGCAATTCTTCCAGGACCGATTTGTTAGTTCTTTTGGAAGTCCATGATACTTTTAAATATTCTTCACCAATACTACAATTGAAAAGTGTCATCTCTTCTACCTTCCCCATTCATTGTCCAGCTCTCACATGCATATGAGGAGATTGAAAATACCATGGCCTAGCCTGTGTTTACTAGACTATATATTTTGGAAATGGTTTTTACACTTTGGTCTAGGAAGTCTGTTAGAAGGTATATTAATCATAATTTCTTACTGAAGGTATAGTTTGACCTTATTGAGGAATCAATATGGTTAATTCTACAAGGAGGGGAATGCCTAGTGCCATGTTTATGTTCACTTTGTTAAATCTTCATATATTTGGAAAGGGAGAATCAACTGGTAGATTTACCATATTTCTCTAAATATGTGTAGGAGAGGTTTTCCATTTGTTAGTAACATCTCTTTAAGTTAGAACCTAATAATGAAATATTTATTTTTAAAATGAAGCTTAATCATAGAAAAAAGAACTTAAGGCTGTACCCCAGCTTTTGGGGGATAAAGGGAAGGTGGTTGATTGATGAAGAACATTTTGCTAAAATCAACCGAAGAAACTTTTATTGAAATGGACTTGTACTACCATTAATAATAATATACATTTGAGTGTTATTTTATAATTTATTACACAAGAACTTACAAAAACCCTAAACATATGACTCTATCTTTAGGGGTCAGCAAACTAAGGGATTTTTTTTTTTTTTCCTAAAGAAGACTATGTAACAAAGACATCACAATGCCTAAAATATTTACTATCTGGTCCTCTAAATAAATAGTGTGCTGACCCTGGTCTAGACCAAGATAGAGTAATTTGCTGAGAACCACACTGCTAGGATAATATTGAAAAAGACCTCTCTTTACTCAGCCTTTTCTTGTGTCTTAAATCTTAGCAGAATTCTTTAAAATTCTTTACAACACTCAAATGGGATTTTAGTTTAAGACATAAAAATTCATACATCTTATCCAAGATCAAATGGCTAATAAGCACAGAAAAGGATATAAACCCAGGTTTTTCTGCTCCAAGTAAAGTAAACTGTTCACAGTGGCATTACAAGGAAGGTACATGGGCTGGAGAGTATACCTGGTGACATTGCTAGAGGGAGTGACACCAAAGTGACTACCTATAAAACTTTTGTGCAGTGTTTCAGAAGAAATTTACTGATTTTATAAAAGTATCTATATAATTAGTTATAATAACAAAACTATTTTTCATGAGACCAGCTTAAATGTATCAATATTGATATATTTACATCAATATAATGCTTATCGTTGACAAAGGAAAAATCCATTAAATAGGGAAGAGATTGTTGAACTGATGGTGATACCACCTCAGAAACCCAAGGATAGGTCGCTGTCAGACGGATTTGACTCAACAACAGTGAGTTTTGTTTGTTTGTTTGTTTGAGAATTGGAATTCCAGAGCAAGAAGAGAAAAAGAAAGCCACCAAGAAAATTGTCCAAGATTTGTTGGACGATAACCTCCCTGATATGATGAAAAATGAGAATATATCCATTCAGAAAGTCCCATGAACCCCAAACAGGATAGATCCCCCCCCCCAAAAAAAAATCACCAAGACATATCATCATCAAATTCATCAAAACCAAAGAAAGAATCCTAAAAGCAGCACAGGAAAAACAAAAAGTTACTGACAAAGGACAACCAATAAGAATAAGCTCTGATTTCTCAGCAAAAATGATGCAAGTGAGAAAGCAATAGGATGGTATATATAAAACCCTGAAAGAGAAACATTTTCAACCAAGAATTATACACCCAACAAAGTTGTCCCTCAAATATGATGGTGATATTAGATTTCTAAGTAAGCAGGAATTAAGGAAGTTTGTGAAAACCAGACAAATCTTACAAGAGATACTAAAGGAAGTCCTTTGAACAGAGAACCAATAATAGGAAACAACAACCAACCATTAATATACAAGATGACATAACCCAGAAACCAACACAGCTATGGAAGTATTCAAAGTAAAATAAGCTTTCAAGATTGTAAACAGGGAACCAGAAAATAAGGACAACTACAAAGTAAAAAGAGGGAAAAAATAGTGTAGTTACAGAACTTCTAAATGGTGAGGAAGTCAAGAGAGATAAGATATAATGGACTGTTCTAAACTTGAGGAGAGAATTATAAATCTCAAGGTAACCTCAAAGAAAAATGATAAACCTTCACATCATAATAAAAAAGAGGAGAAACACAAATACTTAGGAAATACTAGAACAGCAGCGATGGAAGAAATGATAACACAATTTATAAACAAAACGAGCTTAGCACAGAAAATTATATGGAACAAAGAAAGCACGAACACCATGAAAAAACACATAACAAAATGACACCAACAAATTCTTATTTGTTGAAAATTACACTGAATGTCAATGGATTAAATACACCACTCAAGAGACAGAGAGTTGCAGATTGGATAAGAAAATATGAACCATCAATATGCTGTATACAAGAGATATACCTTAAAGACAAAGACAAAATTAGACTAAAAATCAAAGTTTGGAAAAAGAGATATCAAGCAAATGGCAACCAAATAAGAGCAGGAGTAGCAATATTAATTTTGAATACAACTGGCATTAAGACAAAAACACCATAAGATGCAAGGAAGGACATTATATAATGTACAGATGAATTAAATGAGTAGAGATAACATTAATAAATATCTATGGACACAATGAAAGAGCTACAAAATACATAAATAAGACTTTAAAAGAATTGGAAAGGCAAATAGATGACTCCATAGTCATAATAGGGGATGTTAATACAAGACTTTCAATGAAAGATAGAACAATTGGAAAGAAACTCAAAAAAGACACAGAAGAGCTAAATAATACAACCCACCAACTTGACCTTATAGACATCTACAGACCACTTCACCCAGCAACAACACGATATACATTCTTTTCCAATGCACATGGAACATTCTCCATGATAAGCCATATGTTAGGCCATAAAGCAAGCCTTAATCAATTTTAAAACACTGAAATACTGCAAAGCATCTTCTCAGATCACAATGCAATCAAATTAGAAATCAATATTAGGAAGATCAATAGAAAAAAAGCAAACACATGGAAACAGAACAATACCATCCTTAAGAAAGTCTAGATAAGAAACGAATAAAAACAGAAATTCAAAAATTTCTTGAATCAAACTAGAATGAAAATACAACATACTAAAATCTTTGGGACAAAGCAAAAGCAGTGATCAGAGGCTAATTTATAGCAATAAATGCACACATCTAAAAAGAAGAAAGAACCAAAATCAACACTATAAACAGACATCTCCAATTACAAAAAGAAAAGCAAGAAAAGTCAGGTCTGACTTGACAACACATAACAACAACATAAAGGACTGTACTCCAACAAATTTGAAAATCTAGAAGAAATGGAGAAGTCTCTAGAAACATACCACCATTTACCTGAACTTACACAGACTGTGTAAGTTAAACAGATCCACAACAAAAGGAGAAATTGAACAGGTCATCAAAAAATTACACACAGAAAAAAGTCCTGTTCCAGATGGTTTCACGGGAGAATTCTACCAACATTCAGAGAAGAACTGCCACCAATCCTTTTCAAGTTATTACAAAATATAGAAAAGGATGGAATCCTTCCTAATTCATTTTCTGAAACAAGCATAACCTTGTTAAAAAAAACAGGCAAAGACATCACTCAAAAGGAAAACTACAGACCAGTATCCCTCATGAATATAGATGCAAAATTCTTCAACAAAATCCTATCCAATAGACTCCAACAACATAAAAAAAATAATGCATTATTATGATGGAGTGGGGTTCATATCAGGTATGCAAGAATGGTTCAACATTAGAAAAACAATCAACGTCGTCGACCATGTAAATAAAACAAAAGAAAAGAACCACATGATCATATCAATTGATGCAGAAAAGGCATTTGATAAAATCCAACACCCATTCCTGATCAAAACTCTCAGCAAAATAGGAAAAGAAGGGACATTCCTCAACATAATGAAGGGCATCTAAAACCCATAGCCAGCATTCTTTTCAATGGAGAGAGACTGAAACCATTCCCCTTGTGAACAGGAACCAGACAAGGATAACATCTAACACCACTTGTATTCAACATTGTATTAGAAGTCCTAGCCAGGGCAATAAAACAAGAAAGGGAAACCAAAGGCATCCAAATTGGTAAGGAAGAAGTAAAACTACCCTTCCTTATTTGCTAATGATATGATCATATACCTAGAAAACCCAAAGACTAGTAAAAATCGACTGGAACTAATAGAAAGATTTAGCATAATGACAGGATACAAAATCAACATCCAAAAATCAAGTGGATTCCTCTACACCAGCAAAGAGATTGCTGAAAAAGAAATAAGGAAATCAATACCATTTAAAATGTTGTTGTTGTTGTTGTTGTTAAGTGCAATCGAGTCGTCTCTGACTCATAGCGATCCCATGCACAGCAGAATAAAATACTGCCCTGTCCCATGCCAACTCCACGATCCCTGATACACTTGAGCCCATCATCTAAGCTACCTTGTCAATCCATCTCGTTGAAGGCCACCCCCTCTTTCATTGACCCTCCACCCTATCAAGCATGACATCCTTCTCCAGGGAATGGTCCCTTCTGACAACATGACCAAAATAGGTAAGACAAAGTCTGATCATTCTTGCTTCCAAGGGGCATTTTGGGTGCACTTCCTCCAGGACAGATCTGTTAGTTCTTTTAGCAGTCCATGGTACTTTCAGCATTCTTTGCCAGCACCATAACTCAAAAGCATCAACTCTTCTTCG
>NW_006922040.1:306989-313450 GCF_000298275.1 Orycteropus afer afer
GAGTGAGTGCCTCCAATGGGGCATCCATTTGTTGGAATATCTCAGTGGGTATTCCGTCAATTCCCAGAGCCTTGTTCTTTGCCAATTCTTTTATTGCAGCTTTGACTTCCTCCTTCAGTACCATTGGTTCTAGATCATATGCCACTTCCTGAAATGGGTGAAGATTGACCAGTTCTTGTGGTACAGTGATTCTGTGTATTCCTGCCATCTTCTCTTGCTGTTTCCTGCATCGTTCAATATTTTGCCCATAGAATCTCTCAATATTGCAACTCAAGGCTTAAATTTTTTCCTAAATTCATTCACCTTGAGAAATGCTGAGCGTGTTCTTCCCTTCTGGTTTTCAAACTCCAGGTCTTTGCATATTTCCTTAGAGTAATTGGTTTTGTCTTCTTGAGCTGCTCTTTGATGTCTTCTGTTTAGCTCTTTTATCTTGTCATTTCTTCCATTGGCTTTAGCTACTGTCAACTCAAGGGCATGTTTTGGAGTCTCTTCTGTCATCCATTTTGGTCTTCTCCTCTTTTCTCTTCTTTTTAGTGATCTCTTGCTTTCTTCATGGATAATGTTCTTGATATCCTCCCACAATTCTCCTGGTTTTCAGTGTTCAATGCATCAAGTCTATTCTTTAGATGATCTCTAAATTCAGGAGGGATATATTCAAGATCATATTTTGCTTCTCTTGGACTTATTTTATTTGTCTCTAACTTCAAGTTGAACTTGCATATGAACAGTTGATGGTCTATTCCACAATCAGCTCCTGGCCTGGTTTTGGCTGAAGATATTGAGCTTTTCTACAGCCTCTTGCCACAGATGTAGTCAATCTGACTCCTGTGTGTTCCATCTGGTGAAGTCCATGCATAGAGTCGCTGTTTGTGTTGTTGGAAAAAGGTGTTTGCAATGAACAAGTCATTGGTCTTGCAAAATTTTACCATGCGAGTTCCAGCATTATTTCTGCCACCAAGGCCAAATTTTCTAACTACTGGTAATTCTTCATTGTTTCCAACTTTTGCATTCCAGTCACCAGTGAAAGCTAATACATCCTAATTGCAAATTTGGTCAATTTCAGACTGCAGAAGTTGATAAAAATCTTCAATTTCCTCATCTTTGGCTTTGGTGGTTAGTGCATAAATTTGAATAATAGTCATATTAACAGGTCTTCCTTGTAGGTGTATGGACATTATTCTATCACTGACAGCATTGTACTTCAGGACAGATCTTGAAACATCCTGTGTGATGATGAATGCCAGGCCATTTTCTCTTCAAACTGTCATTCCCGGCATAGTAGATCACATGGTTGTCTGATTCAAAATGGCCAAAACCAGTCCATTTCAGCTCACTAATGCTGAGGATATCAATCTTTATGCATTCCATTTCATTTTTGACAACTTCCAATTTTCCTAGATTCATACTTCATACATTCCATGTTCCAATGATTAATGGATGTCTGCGGCTGCTTCTCTTCAATTTGAGTGGTGCCACATCAGCAAATGGAGGTCTCAAAAGCTTCACCTTATCCATAGAGTAAGGTTGGGTTTACTCTGATGATGCAGCTCTTTCCCAGTCCTATTTTGAGAACTTCTAACCTAACCAGACTATTCATAAAGTTGTGCAGTAATGTATCAAACAGTGTTTCTTTGCTATTCATAAGGTTTTCCCTGGCCAATTATTTGAGAAGTGGATGGCCTCTTCTTTCTTCCTAGTCTGTCTCAGTCTGTAAGCTGGGCTGATACCTGTGCACCATGTGCATCCTGCTGGGTTACAAACACCAGTGACTCAGCCTCAAAATTCACATCAACACCTCACCACGGTAAGACAAACCGACAGACACATTTTTCTCCTTGCTGGAAACTTCTTCTACCACCCTTACCTGGGTCCCTGCAGCTGACTCCTCCTCTGTCTGGATTCCTGGGCCTTTTTATCACTTTTCTCCTGCTCTCCCACCCTGCTGCTTTGGGTATTCCTGAGTTCCCTCTCCTCACCTGGATCCCCGCAGCTGACTGTTCCTCTGTTCAGGTTCCTGGCTTTTTATCTCCTTTCTCCCGCTTTCCTGCCCAGCTGCTTTGGGCATGCCTGAGTTCCCTCTCCTCACCTGGATCTTTACAGCTGACTTCTCCTTTTTTTCTGGGTTCCTGGTTTTTAATCCCCTTTCTTTCACTCTCCTTCCCTGATGCTTTGGGTGTGCCTGAGTTTCCTCTCCTCACCTCAATCCCTGCGGCTGACTGCTCCTCTGTCCAGGTTCCTGGCTTTTATTTACAATAGCTACTCAAAAAATAAAATACTTGGGAATAAATCTTACCAGGGACACCAAAGACCTATACAAAGAAAACTACAAAAGACTACTTGAACAAACAATGAGAGATCTACATAAATAGAAGGACATACCATGCTCACGGACAGGAAGATTGAACACTGTGAAAATGTCAATTCTACCCAAAGTAATCTACACATTCAATGAAATCCCAGTCGAGAGCCCATCAACATTCTTTGAGGATATGGAAAATCCAATCAGTAACTTTATTTGAAAAGGAAAGAGATCTCAGATAAGGAAAGCATTATTGTAGAAGAACAAAGTAGGAAGTCTCATACTTCTGGATCTTGAAACTTACTATATAGTTAGAGTAGTCAAAACAGTCTGGTATTGATACAACAACAAACACACAGACCGATGAAACTGAATTGAGAACCCAGAGATAGATCCATTGACCTATGATTAGTTGATCTTTAATAAAGGAAAAATGCATTAATTTGGGAAGAGATTGTTTAACAAATGGTGCTGGCAAAACTGGATATCCATTTGCAGAAAAATGAAACAAGATCTGTACTTCACCCAATACAAAAAACTAACTCTAGATGGATCAAAGGCTTAAATGTGAATCCTAAAACTATAGAGTTTCTCAAGGAAAAACTAGGTGCAGATTTAGGGTCCCTAATATATGCCATATATAGACTATCAAGCATAAACCAAAAGGCACAAACAGCAGAAGAGAAACTAGATGTTTGGGAACTTCTAAAAATTAAATTTTTATATGCTTCCAAAGAATTCTCCAGAAAAGTCAAAAGAGCACCTACAGATTGGGAAAAAAATATTCACCAATGACATATCTGATGAGACTTATTTCTAGAATTTATAGAAAACTCCAAAACCTCAACAACAAAAAGACAAATGATTTAATTTTAAAAAATAGTCAGAAGACATGAATAGACACTTCATCAAAGAGGATATTCAGGTGGCAACCAAACATATGAAGAAATGCTCATGATCATTATCCATTAGTGAGATTCAAATCAAAACAACAATGAGATACCATCTTGTCCCAGCACTAGTAGCAAAGTTCAACAATACAGAAAATAAATGCTGGTGAGGATATGGATTGATTGGGACTCTCATATGCTGCTGCTGGGATTGTCAAATGTACCTGTGAAAAGCGATATAGTGATTCCTTAAAAAGCTGGAATTAGAAATACCATTTGCTCTAGCCATTCCATTATTAGATATATATCCTAAAGAAGTGAAAGCCAGTACAAGAAGAGATATATGCACACCCATGTTCATTGCAGCACTATTTACAATAGCTAAAAGATGGAAACAACTTAGGTGCCCATCAACTGAAGAACAGATAACCACACTGTGGTATATACACACAATGGAATACTATTCAACCCTAAAGAATATGTAGAATTAGCAAAACATCACATAATATGGATGAACTTGGAGGAAATTATGCTGAGTCAAATAATTCAATCACAAAAGAAAAATATTGTATTAGTCTGTTATTGTAAATAGTAATGGAAAGGTTTATATATTGAAGGAAGTTTTCCTTGGCGGTTACCAGGGATTGGAGAGGAGGGGAGGGAACACTGTTAGATCAGTAGAGACAAGTACTGATTTGGGTGAAGAAAAAGGCAATGTACTAAATGTGAGTGATCAACACAGTGGCTCTGAGGAGGAGGAAGACATAGGTGCATGGAGGGGAAGTACAGACAAAAAAGATGAAGTCTTTTGCACATACAGTACTCCATTGTCAGTGATGACAAATACTGATATACAGGTGGATAGATGGGTGGACAGGCTGAGCTATTAGGTATGTCTATGTAGTGGGGAGTGTGCCCAAGACCAGGTACAGGGTTGGCAGACAATGGCTCTACAAATGTATTTGTATTTTCAGTAAGAATTCCCAGGTATATAGGAGAGCTGACAAGCAGCAAGGTTGTAGCCACTTCTTGGCCATAGCCAGGTACCCAGAGGGAGCAAGTAATTGGACCTGCAGGCTCAGGACTATAATGGCAGGGGACAACAAGCTCAACTGGCTTAACATACTACACAAAAACATTGTTTCACATCTTACTTTGGTGAGTAGCAACTGGGATCTTAAAAGCTTGCAAGTGGTCATATAGCTGCAACAATGCGTATCTCCTCATCCAGAGCAAAGAAGAGTGAAGAAAATGAAAGACACATGGAAACAATTAGTCCAAGTGACTGGTATACCGTGTGATCCTCAGCCTATATGACTATGTGACCAGAAGATCTAGATGGTGCCTGGCTACCACTGTCAACCACGCGGAGGGGCATCTATGTAGGAGTTCCTGAATAGAATGAGAAAATTATGTGGAACAAAGCTCAAAATAATTTAAAAAAAAATAAATAAAAAGGACCAAGTTTTCTGGTCTGATCAAGTCTGATGAAACCATTAAGACTATGGCCCCTAGCTGCTCTTTCTCTGGAATTGAGCTCACTCCTGTGGTTTCCAGCTTATATCAGTTGAATATATACATTTGGTAGATAGATATACACCTTGGGAGGATCAATCATGGGAGAATAGGGGGCTATTGTACACAGGGGGACAGCTCAGGGACAGAAGTGTGCGGCAGGGAAGGACACAGGGAATAGGTTTCTGTGGGGTGAAATTGGGAGGTGGCTATTGTACTGTGGGAGATTACAGTCAATGTCATAAAACAAGGTGTATGTGGGCTTCTGTATGGAAAGTTAAATTGCTCTGTAAACTTTCACCCAAATCACATTAAAAATTGGGGAAAAAAAAAAGGATCAATGATATTGAAGGAAGAAATCCAAACTGTACTGAGGAATTGGTAGAAACAAGACTCCAGGAGTGGAATACCCACTGAGATACTTTTTCAAATGGAAAGTAACACTGGAAGCACTTACTTGTTTATGCCAAGTAATTTGGAAGATAGCTACCTGGGCAATTGAGTGGAAGAAATCAATATTTGTGTTAATTCCAAAGAAGAGTGATCCAGAAAAATCTGTAAATTATTGAATAATATCATTAATATTACACACAAGTAACATTTTGCTGAAGAATATTTAAAAATGGTTGCAGCAGTATATTAACAGGGAACTTCCAGAAATTTAAACTGGATTCAGAAAAGGACATGAATGTTGGATATCATTGTTGATGTCTGATGGATCTTAGCTGGAAGACAAGAATACCAGAAAGATGTTTATCTGTGTTTTATTGACTATGCAAAGGCATTGAACTGTGTGGATCATAACAAATTATGGATAATATTGAGAAGTGTGGGAATTCTGTAACACTTAATTGTGCTTATGAGAAACCATTATGTAGACTAAGAGGCTGTCATTTGAACAGAACAAGGGGATACTGCATGGTTTAAAATCAGGAAGAGTGTGCATCAGGGTTGTATTCTTTTGTCATACTTATTCAATCTATATACTGAGACAATAATCTGAGAAACTGAACTATATCCAGGAAGTTGCATCAGGATTGGAGGAAGATTCGTTACCAACCTGTGATACTAAGACAACACAACTTTGCTTGCTCAAAGTGAAGATGATTTGAAGCATATACCGATGAAGATTAAAGACTACAGTCCTAAGTGTGGATTACATTTCAACATAAAGAAAACAAAAATCCCCACAACTGGACCAATAAGCAAAATCCTGCCTGACAAATGGCAGACAGTTTGAAGTTGTCAAAGATTTCATTTTGCTTGGGCCCACAATCAACACCCTTAGAAGCAGCAGTCAATAATCAGATGTCGTATTGCATGGGGCAGATCTGTTGAAAAAGACATTTTTATGGGACTGGTATACCATGCAATCCTCAGCCTATATGACTATGAGACCAGAAGAACTAGATGGTGCCTGGCTACCACTGTCAACCACTTGGAGGGGGATCTACGTAGGAGATCCTGGATTGAGTGGAAGAACAACATGGAACAAAACTTAATATCATTTAAAAAAAAAGAGAGAGAGAAAGAAAGAAAAAGAAAAAAAAAAAGGGGGGCAAACTTTGCTGGTTTGATAGAGCCTGGTAAAACCCCTGAGACTATTGCCCTTAGCTGCCCTTCAGGTCTGGAATTGAACCCACTCTGTTGGCTTCCAGCCAAACAAAAGACAGGCATATGAGGTGAACATTTACATTAGGTAGTTACCTCCTTGTAGAGATCAATCATGGGAAAATAGAAGGGTTGTCTATGCACAA
>NW_006922040.1:314983-316032 GCF_000298275.1 Orycteropus afer afer
CCCTCCCCTCCCACCCCTGGTAACAAACAAAGAAAATTTCCTTCTATAGATAAACCTCTCCTTGACTTTTACAATAATGGACTAATACAATATTTGTCCTTTTGTGATTGACTTATTTCACTTAGCATAATGTCCTCCAAGTTCGTCCACGTTATGCGGTGTTTTGCAGATTCTACATTATTCTTTAGCATTATATAGTATTCCATTGTGTGTATGTACCATAGTCTGGTTATCCATTCCTCAGCTGATGGACACCTAGGATGTTTTCCATCTTTTGGCTACTGTAAAGAATGCTACGATGAACATGGGTGTGCATATATCTGCTCTTGTCATGGCTGTCACTTCTTTAGGGTATATACCTAGTAATGGAATGGCTGGGTCAAATGGTATTTCTAATTCCAACTTTAGAAGGAATTGCCATTCTTATTTCTGTAATGGTTGTACCATTTTATAGTCCCATCAACAGTGTATCAGTGTCCCAAAATCTCCACATCCTCCCCAGCATTTGTTATTTTCTGTGTTCTTGAACTTTGCTGCTAGTGCTGGAGCAAGATGGTATCTCATTGTTTTGATATGCATCTCTCTAATAGCTAATGATCATAAGCATTTCTTCATGTTTGCTGGCCACTTGAATATTCCTCCTTTGTGAAGTGTCTATTCATGTCTCTGCCCATTTTTTAATTGGATTGTTTGTCTTTTTGTTATTGAGGTGTTGGAGTTTTCTATAAATTCTAGAGATAAGTCCCTTGTCAAATATGCCATTATCAAATATTTTTTTCCCAATCTGTAGGTTCTCTTTTGACTCTTTTGGAGAAATCTTTGGAAGCACATAAAAATTTAATTTTTAGAAGGTCTCAATCATCTAGTTCTCTTCTGCTGTTTGAGCATTTTGATATATGCTTGACAGTCTATTTATGCCATATATTACAGCCCCTAAATTTGCCCCTAGTTTTTCCTTGAGGAACTGTATAGTTTTAGGTTTCACATTTAAGTCTTTGATCCATCTGGAGTTCGTTTTTGTGTATGGTGTGAGGTACAGATCTTGTTTC
>NW_006922040.1:324121-337285 GCF_000298275.1 Orycteropus afer afer
TTCGGGCTATTCTTGGTGGTTTTTTATCGTTGGTCCATTGATGGAGACGGAGGTGGTGGCTCTCCGTCAGTAAGTGAAGTTGCAGGATGTGTGGGTGTAGTTGTGTCTTATGGGGACTGTTGCTGTCTCCCACTCAATTAGACAAAAATTACAGCTGAATAACCATCAAGAAACTTTTCAGTCATCCAGGGCCGGAGTGTCCTTGGGGTTGCTGGCAAACAGAACCTGTTCTTAAGCTCCTGAAGTCTTGGAGAGCACTGTCTCTTTAAATGTCCAAAATGTCCAAGCTGCTTCTAAACATTCAAAAAGCGGTGCCCTCCAGACAGGCAAAAGTCCACACAGCTCAGCCTGCCTTTATTCCCCACCAGAGCCACCAGAGCAGTCCTCCATGCAGTCCTTGGCTAGCAGGGCTGATTTTTAGGTTAATTCTTAGGTCCTACCACCACTTGGCACTCTCCAAGCTGTTTGTTCCATGCAGTCATGCTTGCTCAGGATTGCTTCCAGACTGCAGCTCTGTATGTCTCCTTTTTCGGTATTTTCATGCAAATTCTTCTGCTACTTGGAGTTAGTCCACTTCTATATCGTTCCTTTCAAGGTTCAGGGGTCCAGGATTATCTTCTGTGTCTGTGTTAATTGGTTCCCCTTTTCTTTGTTGAAGAGGGTCTGTGCAGTCTTTCTCCCTATTCCACCATCTTAATGGAAGTCCCAAAGATGTCACTTTGAAAACTAAGATGAGCCTAACCCAAGCCATGCTGTTTTGAGTCATCTCTTATTAGTGTGATAGCTGAACAATGAATAAAGAAGACTGAAGAAAAGTTGATGCCTTCGAATTATGGTGTCATTGAAAAATACTGAAAATACTGTGGAGTACCAGAAGAACAAACAGATCTGTCCTGGAAAAAGGGTACCTAGAATACTTATTGGGAGTGAGAATAGCCAGATTTTGTCTTTCTACTTTGGTTGTCAGAAGGCAGTAGTTCAGGAGAAAGACATCATGGTTGGTAAAGAGTCAGTGAAAAAGGATAAGATCCTCAACAAGATTGATAGACATAGTGGCTGCAATGGTGGGCTCAAGTATACCAAGGATTGTGAGGATGGCACAGGAATGGGCAGCATTTTGTTGTAGATAGGTTCGCTATGAGAAAGAGCTAACTCAGTGACACCTAACAAGAGCAACAAATAGAGGCCAGAAACGAACTTCATTGGAAGTGATTCTTCCATTCAAATGTACCAATCTTGTTTACAGTATAGTTTAAAAAGAATGGCACATATTAGCTTTTCTCTGATTAAGCTTACAGAGTAAAAAATGAAATGTTTAAACATTTTAAGAAAAATACATAGATTGTATATTTAGGCTGTTGTTTCGAAGTGTTCTAGAAATGCTAAGATTCCATGCTACTTCACAGTTTTTATTAGACATTATTTTCTATCTGGGAAATACATATTTCTTGGGAGCTTTGGTGGTGTAGTGTCTAAGGCATTTGACTGCTAACCAGAAGGTTGGTGGTTCAAACCCACCAGCCACTCCTTGGAAGGAAGATTGAGCAATCTACTTCTGTAGTGATATCACCTTAGAAACCCAAGGAGAGGGTTAGCTATGAGTCAGAGACCAATCAACGGCACATAACAACAACATGTACCTCTAAACATTGTATTTAATGGTCCCCATCTTTTCTATCTCAATAGAATAGAAGAAGATTAAATTGACTTTAGTTGGATTTATATATAATGTAGATTTTTATAAAATTATGAAGATTTATACTAATTGTTGTTTCTTATTTTGTAATTATGATTCAACAACATAATATAAAAATGAACATCCTAGCCCATTTTACTTTCAATCCCTAACTCTGGGCACTCTGCTCTGTGGAGTACAAGAGCAATTGACACCTTTCTTCCTTGAAGGTGCTGGTTGAGGCTCAAAGTGTAGCTCTTAAGTCAGAGGATTACAAGGCTTTTCCCTGGGAGCATTGTACCCATCATGGCAAAAACTCCTAAATGCCCTAGAAAACTTATTTCTGGGACAGGAATTGAAGAATGCTTTATACAGGTAGTCATCCTAGAAATATGATTCCTACAGCAGAGTTCACACTACAGTCTTTAGAAACTCACTGGAAATTTTATCCTGCTCAGTTTTGAGGATAAAGTGATGAAGTCTCTGTATTTCCAGAACTACCAATATGGAGGGCAGCTCTTGAGGCTTCAAAACTGCTCTAATAAATGTGCCTGTTCCTAATCTGAAATTGCTTTTTCAAGCATGATCAAGTTTACAAACTGATAAAACCCACTGCCATGGAATCCAATCCAACTTATAGCTACCCCAATTGGATTTCTGAAGTGGTAAATCTTTACAGAAGTAGACTAGCCCATCTTCCTTCTGAGGAGTGGCTTGTGGGTTTGAACTGCCAACCTTCTAGTTAACAGTCAAATCTCTTAGGCACTGTGCCACTAAAGCTCCTTTACAAATTGATACAGTAGGTAAAACACATCTCTCTATGAACACTAATGTTGCTTCACACATGCTCCCCAAATTCTTATGTAGCATCCTGAGATGAAGCTCAGAGATTTGCATTGTAAACAAGCATTCTGGTGTTTCTCTTTGAGGTGATACTGCCTTTGAGAAAGTACATTCTCAGAAGGCAAAACTTTGAATATGATTTCATTTATTCACATGCAAGTGGGAAGACATATTTTATTATGATGACAATATATAAGACAAGTATAAAAAGTAATTGGGAATAGTAAATAACCCTACATTTCTTCTCTCTATACAATTACATTTTACAGTATATAAAATTTATGTTTTTCATTTCAAAGTGCATAGTTACTTTTGTCAATGCTGTGGTGGTGGTTGTTGTTATGTGCCGTCGAGTCAGACCTGACTCATAGTGACCCCTCCTTGGGTTTCCAAGGCAGTATCACTATGGAAATAGATTGCCCCATCTTCCTTCCGAGGAGTGGCTGGTGGGTTTGAACCGCCAGCCTTCTGGTTAGCAGTCAAGTGCCTTAGCCACTATGCTACCAGAGCTCCCCAATGCTATGCAGGTATGTAGTAAGTTTGAAGGAGTTCAGGATTGATCAAGGAAAAAGATATGGCCATGAGATACAGTGTCTCACAGGATGATGTTTCTTGAAACTGACACATCCACAGCTTGCCTTGGGCAGTTCCCCTGCAGATGCAAGAAACAAAGAGAATCAACAGAAGGGCAAAAGGGCAGGGAACTCCTCAGGAAAAGGAGAAGAAAGAAGGCTTATATGAATTTAGACATGTTCCTTAGCAGTGAAGTGGAGAGTCTCTGGGTCAGAGAGCTCCACAGGACAGCAATGGCTCGGGTCTTTATAACTACAGGATTTTATCTTATCTATGGGTAGCAGATGTTGGAAGCAGTTTTCCAGGATATATAAAGCAAGCAGACTCTACATAGTTATAAAGCTATTTATTCAGAATTATTTGTAAACAACTGGATGTGAAAAAAGGTGTGATATTTTTGGACTAATGGACCTCAGTTATATGAAGTCCATAACCTGATGCAAATACACAGAGGCAATTTCTGGCTCATTTATACAAGGTACAAAATATATCCAATTAGTGTCTACAATAACCTGCATCCTATTTAAAGTGAATAATTTTATGAGTTTTGACAGGTGTATATACACCCATGAAATAACCTCACATGCAAGAAAGAGAATTTTTCTTTTATTTCTAAGAGATTCCCCAATGCTTCTTTGCAGTTTCCATATCTATGTCCCTGAATACAGACAATCACTGATTGGATTTATTTTTTTCATTTGATTTTGTGCTTATTGGCCATTCTTTTATTAAATGTTCATTTTTTCTCTCTTTTTCCCTCCATATATAATTGTTTCATATTATTTTCTGTGCTGAACTTATTTTGTTTATTTTCAATATTTTAAATGTTTATGTTATTATGAATCCAAGTGTTTTGACAATATTTTCTCCCAGACTGTGGATTGCCTTTTCATTTTCTTATCATTATTGCCCCAAAAGAAAACATATCAATTTTTGATAAAGTTTAGTAGTACATATCGGGATTTCAACATCGGTCGCCTTGGCTAACAAATACATTATTCAGTCAACAGTAGCTAGGTCAGCCATGTTAAGTGAGAGCCCATGGTCTTGGGCCTTTGTGTAGCCTCTGTCTATGACACATGGATACTGCTATCATATGTCCATCATGCCAGTCCTGGGATGACTGATAAGGAAAGTCAGATAATATCAATTCACTCAGTCATTTTTTATGTTTGGTGGATTGGTGTCTCTTCCATGGTAGATTACTTTTAGTGGGCATTGGAACATTTACTGATGAAGATCAAATATTACAACCATCAGTATGGCTGACACCTCAATGTAAATGAAACAACTGGACCTTCACAATTGGACCAATAAGCAGCATCATAATAAATTAATAAAAGATTGAAGTTGTCAAGGATTTCGTGTTACAGATCTATTATCAATGCCATGGAAGCAGCAGTTAAGAAATAAAATGATGTCTTGCAATGGGCAAATCTGCTGCAAAAGACCTTTTTAAAGTGTTAAAAAGCAAAGATGTCACCTTGAGGACTAAGATGCTCCTGAGAGTGTTTTCAGTCACCTAGATAGGGTTTCATTCTGTTGTACATAGGGTCACTATGAGTTGGAATCAACTGGAGAGCACCTACCAACAACAAGAACAACACTTGTGATATACAATCATGACTTTTTTTTTTTCTGCCAATAACCATGTGCCCATCAACATACTTTCACCTTCTTTGTCTTCAGTTTTCCTGTTTTTTCCTCCTAGGCTGATGACCAAATAGTCATATCAATGGCTTTGTTGTTGTTGTTGTTGTTATGTGCTGTCGAGTTGGCCCCGACTCATAGCAACCCCTGCTTGGGTTTCCGAGGCAGTATCACTATGGGAGTAGATTGCCCAACCTTCCTTCCCAGGAGTGGCTGGTGGGTTTGAACCGCCAGCCTTCTGGTTAGCAGTCAAATGCCTTAGGCACTAGGCCACCAGAGCTTCTATCAGAAATCTCTATAGTGTCTTGAGACATTTTCCTTTCCACATAAAGGTGCACCACTTGCAGCTGGGACCAAAGAAAATATTTACCTCTCTATTGTCTTTACTCTGTAAACTTGAATTCTAATCCACCCAGTGTCAATTTTTGGCTTGCATGCATATACCAAGATGGATCATCTGAAATCTAAGCTAAGTTTTTTCTTCCTTCCTCAGCTAGTTGTGTCAGAAAACTTATAATATAGGGTCATAGGTGCAAACAGAAGAATGGCACTGACACAGCTGTGGTAAATGATGTGGGAGTCTAGGACACCTACTCATGAAGCTTATTTGTGCTTTCTAGTTGTATTCAAGATTCATCCCAGATGTACCATTTTCTTTTTATTAAGGATTGCTTTGGAGCCCATCACACTTTACAAATTGGTATATGTGACAGATCTCAGCTCATATTAGTCATTTCCAGATACATTGTCATCTAATGGTCATTATTCGGCACTGGTATGAGACCAGAGACCCTTAACATTTGAAATGTGGTACTTTGACAGTTTATAATTCCTTGCAATGACTTTATTTCAGAATGATTCTGTAACTAGAGTGTGCCTAAAACTCCACATTGCATCTTTTTCTACCAATACCGTGGTGTCTTTTGTATTAGACACCATGTGGTACAACCATTTTCATTGAAGCCTAGATCAAGTGCATATCCCTTTCCTTCTCCATGTACCACTCAAAGATGACAGACATATGTGCCATCAGGTATATGAACAATATTTCTAGATGTGGGCAATTTTGCCACAAGAACTAAAGAGGTCTACCAGGCACTGTGTTTCTTTCTTCATGATAGGTGATTTAAGATGCAGCAATTTGTTTAGAGCACATACATCTTACCAAGGCCTCAACTATACTACCCCCCTCTTTCTCAACCTGTTCCATCAAGATAATATGATTAGCATAATACATCAGAGTTACATTCTGTGGGATAGCCTAGCAATATAGATTTCCTTAGACTATAATTGGGCAGAGTGGGAAAGTTAACATAGACCTAAGGCAAAATTAAATGAATAATGCCATCTGTTCCATGTCAATATGAACTATATCCAATTCTATTTCCTATATCAGAATGAAGAGTGAATTAATGTACCAAATCAATAACTGCAAGTTACGCACCTGAAGCACTGTTAATCTGCTCTAGCAACAATATTATGACTAATATAACAACTATTTGGGGGGCCTCTAACTTGTTAAGTCTACTGGAGTCTACAGTCATTCTCCAGGATCCATATAGATTCTATAGGGATTAGTCTGGTAAAATAAAATGGAAATACTATAGGATACCATCTGTGTATCCCATCGGACCTTAATGATCATATTTATATCCTCTATGCCTATTGAGATACAATATTGATTTTGATTTATTATCTTGGTCAGTGGGGGAGCAATTTCAGGTGTATCCACTTGTTTTTTCCCACTATGATAGCTCTTACCCTAAAGGTCAAAATTAGTTGGAATTACTTCAATTACTAAGTACATCAATTCCAATTATGCCCTTAGAGTTTGGGAAAATGAACACTGAGTAAGTTTGCAGACTCAATCAAAGCAATCTAATTTGACTTTAGGCATGACTCCATTTTTACCTGGTCTCCTTTAGTCCTCACTCTAAAAGGGACAATAACGAGCTTTGGGTCTCTAGATATCAGTGTCAATAACCTCTTTCAACAGTACTAAAAAAGGTTTAGATTTTTCTCTTTCCATAGTGTGTAGTCAAACTATGTAAATTGTTTTGGTTACTTTATGCTGCTCTAACAGAAATACCACATTGGATGGCTTAAACAAACAAGAATTTATTCTCATAGTTCTGGAGGCTAGAAGTCTGAGTTCAAAGTGCCAAGTTCTAAGAGCTGGGTGAAAGCCCCTCCACCTTGGACTTTAACTCTACCTTTTGCTCCCACCCTACTGGAGTTAGAGGTGTCTGTTCCTTCAGGAGGCTGTTGGCTGATGAGGCTAACAAGTGCAAGGTTGAAAAGTAAAATGACACAGTCCCAATATTACCAAACAACACCTCAGGCTACTAGTTCAAGTCCAGAGACAGTCCCAAGATCATCAGGAAACATGGCAAGCTACTAAATGAAGCAGGATCCAATTGTGCCAAAAAGCTGCAGACCATTCCTAAAGCCTTAAAGCAGCGATACAGCTGCTTGTGGCAGATTCCACCATGGAGCTGATTGTCAGTCTCATTACGGGGAATAACTGCAACCAGCTGCCCAGCCACTCAAAACTAGGCCTAGACAAGTTGGCACATAACCTTAACTACCACATAAGTTCTTTAGGTTTCCTTGGGGAAGGATTTGGGGAATCTTCACATTACATACTTGCTTCAATATCGCAGAGATCTTTTTCCTAGACATAACTACCTTTATTTACTAGGGTTCAGATCTAATAATTGGTTCAGGTCTGGGAACTGAGCAACAGATCATAGAAGTAACTGCCTTCAGATTCCATCTACATTATTTTTTTATTTATTCACTTTGAAGTATTGGCTTTTATGTAGGACACGTTTTGGATTTTTGTGTAGTTTGCCACTAGGAATGACACTATGCCTTATTAAGCACCTCCACCATTGTTAGTAGGTCAAATCTCTTGGATGCTTCTCCAAACTTGATGGTCAATATGGTAATTAGGACCTTGTGACTTCTAATGGTTAAGTGCTTCTAACTGACTCAGTCATCCCATTGATATTAATGAGCTTAGCTCTGTGAGTACTCCTTTCATCAGCACTGGCTTCTAGAGGGGCCACATATTGAAATTTTTAATTTTAATTAGTGATTCTAGTGCTTTGTGGGAGCTCTGATGGTGTAGTACCTAAGGCATTTGACTGCTAACCAGAACGTTGGCGGTTCAAACCCACCAGCCACTCCTTGGAAGGTTGGGCAATCTACTTCCGTAGTGATACTGCCTCAGAAACCCAAGTATGGATCACTATGAGTCAGATCCAAGTGCTTTGTTCACCAGAATATTTATTATGACATTGATTAATGATGTAAGGGCAATTCCTGAGTGGGGCACTTTTTGCCATGTTGGAGAGGCACTTATTCAGTGTCTTTCAGCACAGGGAAAGTGCTAGCTTTTATTACTAAGAGTGAGACCTCTGCCTCTTTTGAGTGTTTGGGGCATTTGCTGATTCAACATCCTTAGGTACTGTGTTAGGCTGAGTTCTCCAGAGAGGAAAAACCAGATCCACAAAAGGTTTTCTCATTTTCCCAGTATGTCCATATATATATTGGAAGCAGGCCATGCCCCTAGGGAAACTCCCTTTCAATGGATTGGCTGCTCAAAGCATATACATCTGATCTCATCATGGGAATAACCACATCATAACTGCTTAAACCACTCAGAATCATGGTGCAACCAAGTGCACATACAATCTCAACTATCAAAGTCCACCCCTTGTCAACTTGGAAGTTGTACACATATCTTTAACCACATAGAATCTCTGAATAAAGACAATTTTAAAGTCATATTTACAGCTAACATGATATACTAACACACGTACAACCAAACATTCATTAACCCTTTTCCAATTTATATTTCGTAACTGCAGAAAGCAAAAATATTTGAGGCACACATAAAATGAAGAAATATAACATTACATTTCTTGTTTCTGCAACTGGTCATGTGGTCATAGCAGAACTACCTTCCTGTACTAGCCAATCCGTATTTCCCTTACCCTCAGCAAGTACTTCAGCTGGTCATGGTTCTTTACCTGGTGGAGTGACCGAAATCTTCATTCCTGAAGGTTCTGGGCCATTAGTAGTCATATCAGAATTAGGTTGCTGTAATTTTCCAATGACTTTAATAACAGAGCATGGTAGTACTAAGAGATGTCCTAAAGAATCTCCTGTATACCAGACATATTCTTCCTTACCTCCATTATGTAACTTCAATCCAATTTCCTGTTGGTAATCAAGGTCTATCACACCAGAAAGTATAGTAACTCCCTTCTTTGTCTGTTGATCCAGAGGCATGAGGAAGCCAAAATGGCCAGGTAGCATTCTTAACTTCCAGTTCAGTGCAGTCAGTATTGCGTTTCCAGGTGGGAGTGTTCCTCCTTTTGGGACTAAGATCTCCAGACTTGCAGAGCACAGGCTCGCAAGGACAGGAAACAATAATTTTTTGAGTGGATCACTAAGGGTAATAGTGAGTGGTACCAGTCCCATTTTCACCCCTTTGTTATTAGACTAATAAATCCTGGCTATTGGAAAAACAGCACCACATATTGGATGCTGGTTTAGAGTGAATACAGCTTCTCGAGAACATTGCCCAAACCCTTCAAGGTATTGCCACCTAGTTGGCACCATAACTGTGTTTTCAGTAGGCCATTCCATCATTCTTTTAAGCCAGCTGCTTCAGGATGATAGGGAACATGGTAAGGACAGTGAATTCCATGAACATAGGCCCATTGCTGCATTTCATTTGCTGTGAAGTGAGTCCCTTGATCCATAACAATGTTGTGTGGGATACCATGGCAATGGATAAGGCATTCTGTAAGTCCATAAATGGTAGTTTTGGCAGAAGCATTGTGTGCAGGGAAGGTGAATCCATATCCAGAATAAGTGTCTATTCCAGTAAGAACAAAATGCTGTCCTTTCAATGATGGAAGTGGTCAATATAATCAACTTGTCACAAAGTTGCTGGCTGATTACCCAGAGGAATGGCTCCATACTGTGGACTTAGTATAGGTGAAGTGGGTTGCCCTTGGGCATAAATTGGCAGAAGTGGAGAGACCAAGGAAACCGGAAGCAGAGCTGCCTCAGCCTCAAGGGTTGGACCATGGCCTTTGGGGATGGAGCCACCACAGCCTCCTAGGTTTCAAAGACTCAGACCTTCACCAACTTGATTCTGGAGTGTGGGGCTGCTCGTTCATGTGGGCCAGTGTCATGGAACCATAGCCACTTCCCAAGAGTGAAGGAGCAGTGCTGCCATGCCCAAGAGGTAGAGTAATGGTGCCTGTCAGGCCAAGGGGGTGTGAGGGCCACTCAGAGGAACTAGGGGACTGGAACAGCTCAGTGAAGGAAAGCTGTGCAGATGCCACCCATAGAATATCTGCACAAGTGCCAACTTGACATGGGGTGGAATTGTGGTAGTTCAGTTTGTGTGTCAACTTGGCTGAACCTGGTTGAATGTCTGAGCAGCTAGATGTAGCCATTCCCTGTGGTGAGACTGGCAATCAGTTCCATGATGGATTCTACTGAAGCAGCTGAGTAGCTGATTCAGAGATGTGGTCTGCTTCCAGTACAAAAGAAGCTGCTCTGAGGAAGGTCTCTAGCTTTCTTGGCACACTTGAACCCTGCATGTAACCTTATCTTCATTCAGTATCCTGCCATTCTCTTCCAATCTTGGGACTTGCAATGGACTTGAATCAATGGCCTGCTCTGTGGTTTCGTAACATCAGGACTGTGCCTTTTTACTTGTTGACCTTGGGTTTGTTGGCCTCAGCAGCCAGCAGCTGCCTAAGTGAAGAAAACCTACAGCTTCAGTGGGGCAGAAGCAAGAGGCAGATCTGAAGCCCAAGATCTAAGGGCTTGCACATAGCTCCTAGAGCTCTGCACCTTGAGCTTGGACTTCTAGCTTCCCAAACTGTAAGATAATAAACTCCTGTTTGTTCAAGCCATTCCATCTGTCTTTTTTTCTGTTAGAGTGGCATTAGAGATAATCAAAACAGGTGCATTAATCCAGGTGTTCCTGGATTTATGGATGTTTTAGAGTTTCAAATTTTCATAATTAGGGCAAAATAAATCCACCTTGACTGAGATTCAAACATCTTTAGAACCCTGCAACTCTATCCACCCTTCTTGCTTACCCATGTCACATTTATTTTTTTAGTGCTTATCAGTAATCCTTAATTTCTCATTACTCCTCTACAGGAAATCAATGCAAATTAACCATAAACTATTAGTTCCATCACTATTGTATGCATACTTTTCAAATCCCTGGATCATAGGATTTACAATGACATTCGTTGCAACTGGGATATTTTCCCAGGTTACTACAAGTGAAAGTTTTAGCTCCTGTCCTGTTACAGAGACTAACTCTGAGCAACCTATCTTCTCTGCCAAATAGGCAGTGAGTAAAACAGATTTAAATGACCATTTTAGTGTGTCTGTTTTCTTGGGCAAATCTTATTACCATTAGAGAAATATATGCTAAGATGGAATTGGACATGCAAGAAATTCATTTGAGAAAAAAATCCTCAGTGGGAAAATGGGAAAGGAGTCAGAGAAGGGGGGGACTGAAGATGGAGCTGGTGAAGTCATTAGACAGCAATGCATGTCTGAATATGTGAAGGACATAATGAAAGGTTGGTTAGGAAGAATCCTAGTCATATAAAACATGTTCTCTGATCATAATTTTATGAAGGAAACATAAGGGGAAAAAAAAAAAGAAACTAAATATGCATTACTAAAAAAGAAAACTATTGAGTCACAGAAGAAGTTAAAAATGAAATTAAACATTCCTACAATCAAATGAAAATGAAAACACAACATATCAAAATCTTTGAGACACAGTAAAAGCAGTATAGAATGGGAAATTTAAAGCAGTAAATCCAAGAAGAAAGCTCCAAGCTTATTAATGTAAACCAATAACTTGAAAAAACAAAGAGGAAGAGCACAAGAAGCCAAATACTGCCAGAAAATAAATAAATAAATAAATAAAGATCAAGACAGAAATACAAGAAACAGAAAAATAATGGAAGAATCAACAAAACCAGAAGTTGTTTCTTTGCAAGAATCAGTAACATAGACAAACCACTGGCAAGATTGACAAAAGAAAAAAAAACAAAAAACAAAAACAGAAGAGACAAATAACCAAATTAAGAAATGAAATTGGTGACATTATAGCTGATCCAACAGAGATAAAGAAGATAACAACTGATTATTATGAAAAATTGTACTCCAACAAATTTGAAAACCTGGATGAAATAAACACATTCCTAGAGACATGCTACCTACTCAAATTAACCAAACTGAGGTAGAAAATTTAAAAGAAAACCTTACAAAACAAGAGCTTGAAGATGTCATCAAAAACTAAACCCCTCCCCCCAAAAAAAGCCTAGGACTGGATAGCTCCATTGGAGAATCCTATCAAACATTCAGAGAAAACTTGGCACAAATCCTACTCAGTCTGTTCAAAAACAAAGAAGAGGAAGGAACACCACCAAACTCCTCGGAAGGAAGATGGGGCAATCTACTTCCGTAGTGATACTACCTCAGAAACCTAAGGAGGGGTCGCTATGAGTTGGGTCTGACTTGATGGCCCATAACAACAACAGCCAGCAAAACCCTGATATCTAAACCAGGCAAATCTCTCTCTCTGTCACATACACACACACACACACACACAAATTACAGATGGATATCCCTTAAGAACACAGATATACACATTTTCAACAAAATTCTAGCCAAAAGACTTCAGCAACACATCAAAAAAATCATACATCATGGTCAAGTGGGATTCTTACCAGGATTAAAGGGTAGTTGGACACCAGAAAATCAATCAATATAATCTACCACATGAATAAAAGGAAAAGAACCAAAGAAAAGGTATTTGATAAAATTCAACACCCTTCCTTAATAAAAACTTAGCAAAATAAGAATAGGAAAATTTCTAAACAGAATGAAGGATATATATCCAAAACCAAAAGCCAACATTTTACTCAATAGAGATAGAGAGCCTTTCCTTAGAGAATAGCAATGAGATAAGGATCCCCATCATCACCACTCTTATTCAACACTACCAGAGCAATAGGGCAAAAAAGAGAAATAAAAGTTATCCAAATCAGAGAATAAGAAATAAAAGTACCTCTATTTTCAGAATGACATCATCATATACATAGAAGATATTAAAACATACTACAAGAAAACTGATGCAAGTAATAGAATAATTGAGCAATGTTTAAGGTACAAGATCCACACACAAAAATCAGTTGGGTTCCTCTATATGAAGAAAGACTACTTGAAAAAAGAAATCAAGAAAACAATTCCATTTATAATAGCCCCCAAATCAATAAAATAGCTAGGATTTAACCTAACCAGGAGTATAAAATTCCTATACAATGACAATTATAAAACACTAATACAAGATACTAAAA
>NW_006922040.1:339970-344107 GCF_000298275.1 Orycteropus afer afer
TGTGATGCTGCTTATTGGTCCAGTTGTAAGGATTTTTTTCTTCATATTGAGACATAATCCATACTTCAGACTGTATTCTTCAATCTTCATCAGTAAGTGCTTCAAGTCATCCTCACTTTCAGCAAGCAAAGTTGTATTGTCTGCATAGCTCAGGTTGTTAATGATTATTCCTGCAATCCTGATGCCACATTTTTCTTCATATAGTTCAGCTTCTCGGATTATTTGCTCAGCATATAGATTGAATAAGTATGAGGAAAAGATACAACCCTGATGCACTCCCTTCTTGATTTTAAACCATGCAGTGTCTCCTTGTTCCTTTCGAATGACAGGCTCCTGGTCAATGTACAAGTTCCGCATGAATACAATCAAGTGTTTGGGAATTCTCATTCTTCTCAGTGTTATCCATAATTTTTCATGATCCAGAAAATCAAATGCCTTTGCATAGTCAATAAAACACAAGTAAACATCTTTCTGGTATTCTTTGCCTTGAGCCAAGATCCATTACTCACGTTGTTGTGATAGATCTCATCAACTGAGTCTTCAGTTTTTATTAAACTCTAAGATCCTTTTGGTGATTTTAATAGTTCTTATGAATCCCCTCCCCAGCCCACACATACTAAGTATTTTTCAATTTTAAATTATTAGTCAGTTTTTTATCTTCTCCAACAATGAGTACAGAACCTTGGATAGAACTTACCTAGCTAAAATAGTGAAATATATACCCTGGCAATTCACATGCAAAGAATTGTAGAAAACTGAAAGTATTTAATGATGTCTTATTCATTGTAGGTAGTTATTTATTTAGCTCACTGAATGTGAAAATTATTTTTTCAGTCAACAACTGGATATTTTTTTTTGCCCAATGTTTGATATCACTAGCAGCAAAGTGAAGTGAAAAACTCAGCTTCTTATGGATTTTTCTGAGATCCTCAGAGTGAGGATCCTCTTAGGCTAAGAACTTCCCTTAAGGGAAGGAAAGTGTCTTACTTTTACTGAAGAATCAGCTAGACTCTTCTCCCTGGTGTGCTGGTGGGAGCACTGTAGTTAAGCTGTGCAACTTGGATTATATTTTCTCATTCTGTCAGCAGTCCCTCTTATTGCTGCTGTTGCTTCTACTAATAGTTGCTTCTACCACCTTCAGAATTTTCTAGGTATTACCAAGTCAGTGCCTGCAAAACTTAAAATTCAGAGTTACAATTTAGTGGGGTTCTTTTGTTTGAACTTTTAACTGTTGCAGATATTGTTTTGATAATAGATTTAGAATTTTCTACTTTTAATAACCTGTATCAAGTGTGATTTGATTTTAGCAGATTTAGATAGCTTTTGAAGAGGTAATTCAAACCAAATTTAATATTTTAACATATATTCAAAATTTATTTAAACTTACTCAGCTAGTTTAGAACCTTCAGGTTCTACCTATAATTTATTTTCATTTATTGACTATTTTGAAATTTAATTTAACATTAGTCTCTACTTAAAATGTTACAATTGAGCATTAAGTTGTTAGTATAATGAGTATAAATATTTATTTTAGACTAAAAAATGGAATCTGGCTTGGAAGGGTTAATTACTTGCAGAAAGCTGTATCTTGAGACGTGGGCTATAGCAGACAATGTAGTTATTTTTGCTGGTTAAGCTGGTCACTAAGATGATCTCGTGGAGATGAGAATGGTAATTACAGAAAAAATATCTGTTGGGAAACTGCCTGAAAGCTGAGAAAAATATAAAGTAGCAAATTTTGGTTATATGTTGTTGTTGTTGTTGTTGTTAAGTGCTGTCAAGTTGTTTCCGACTCATAGCGACCCCATGCACAGCAGAACGAAACACTGCCCAGTCCCGCGTCAGCCCCACAATCCCTGCTATACTTGAGCCCATCATTGCAGCCATCGTGTCAATCCATCTCGTTGGAGGCCTCCCCCTCTTTCGTTGACCCTCCACCCTACCAAGCATGACATCCTTCTCCAGGGAATGGTCCCTTCTTACAACATGACCAAAATAGGGGAGACGAAGTCTGGCCATTCTTGCTTCCAAGGAGCATTCTGGATGCACTTCCTCCAGGACAGATCTGTTAGTTCTTTTAGCAGTTCATGGTACTTTCAGCATTCTTCGCCAGAACCACAACTCAAAATCATCAACTCTTCTTCGGTCTTCCTTATTCATTGTCCTTTGGTTATATATATACATGGCTATACATACACATGGTTATGTATATATAGGTGTGTATACATGTATACACACATGTGTGTATACATGTATACATGTATATAATACATAAATACATAATACACAATATATAATAAATAACCTATATACATGTATATATGTATACATGTATACATATAATAGTGTACATATATATAATAGAAATAAAAGGCATATTTCATATTTGAAGATAATACATATGATTATTCTATAATGACTCCTTGGGAATGCAAATATTAATGAGTCTCTATGTTATATGAATTATTTAAAAGATAAACTAAATTAATAAACATAGATTACAGTTTGGAGGGAAAAAATTAAATTATTATACTATGCACTGGTAGGGATAGAACTAATATGAAACACATTCAACTCTCCCTCAAAGTTACGTGGGGAATTGTGTCCCTCAAATTTACACAGCTTTTATTTTAGACATAAAAGTTAATAGGGACAAGTCCAAGAGAAAGCTGTTTCAGAGAATATTCACAAAGAAAGGCATTGGCAGCTGTTGCTCAGAGGGTAACCTTCTGATTTTCATGCTAAATTATCCTTTTGACTCTTAATTCTGATTGGAATTCTTATTTCAAAAATTTTCCTTGAGAAAAGTGAATATAACTCAAAGGGCCTGAGAACTCATCTACTCTCTTACAACAGCTTTGTACAGTGAAAAAAAAAAAAAAGTCAACTGAGACCCAGCTTTGCTATTTATAAGCAGTGTGACTTTGTTCACTTCTTCACCTCAAAGTCACTGCCTCAGGACTCAATTTAGTGGGCAGATACTTTGGTCCAAAAAATTATTATCTTCAATATAGGAATTAATATCCAACATTTAAAAGTAAAAAGAGTGCTCATAAATTTCTAGATTTCTAGCTTCTTTTGAAAATGGAATATTTGCCAATAAAGGGTTCACATCCCCTGTTTTCCAGAAGTCCCCTTTAGAGGGAACATCACTCATTAATTGGCCATAATTGTCTTTCACATAATTTCAATTAATTAAAATTACTGTTTAACTCCTTTAAACATTTGCATTTGAAATCCCAGATAATGTATTTGAACCTCAATATCTATAACATTTTTTTTTTCTGCATGATTGGTGGGAGTGTTAAATGAAATAATTTATATAAAAAATTTTAAAATGTTTAACAGACAGCACTTATGAGGAAAACAAAACAAACAAACAAGAAAAATGTTATTTATAGCATTTATTGATTTCCTTAGTGTAAATCCTTCTACTGCAGGTGCTTTCTAGCTCCCAAGGAGGGGTCACTGAATGGGGAATTGAGGAGAGATGTGCCCAACTGGCTCACACCAGTCACTGTGAGCTGAGTTCATGACACCAATCCCTCTCTGGCAGAGGATATCACTGCTTTATCCTTATTTTGTAGGGCCGTACCATTCCACTGCATTTTGCCTAAACTTCTAGCTATTACTTCTAAATCTCTCTGCCTGAGGGTTTTCTGTGGACATAAGATTCCTTTTGGCCTGAGCCAGAGTATAAGAAATTACGCCCCCTGGCAGCACCATTCAACTGTAATTGACAGGAGGCAGTGCATAAATTCACCAGCTCCCTCATCTCTCTGGTGAGATTAAGTCTGAGGTGTGCCTTCTGAGATCACATTTATTGTTCCTCAGCAAAATTAAATGCCAGTTGTCCACAGTGGTAAATTTCACAATCATATATTCTATATTGGTTGTCTTCACATCCCTTTGTCACTGTCCTACTCTCTTTCTGGTTTTACCTGAGATAATTTCCTTAGAAAACGTGTTGCATTGAATCCTGTCTAAGTATACACTTCTGGGGAAGCTTATTGTAGGAAATCTCCTTTCATTCACTTCAGTTTCCGCCTTTTTTGCAGATGGCTTTGGAATATGTAACTCTAGCCAAACACATACACACACACACACGTGTGTGTGTGTGTGTGTGTGTGTGTGTGT
>NW_006922040.1:344860-348271 GCF_000298275.1 Orycteropus afer afer
TTTATTGTAAACTGCTTATAAACATAAATATGTTTATTCTCGTCTGCTGCTTAAGTTTTTTGATACAAAACCCAAATGAAATTTCCATTGAGTCTGTATGGCCAAAAATACAGCTATGTTCTCCATAGAATAGCTTCAACATTTATCTACATCTTCAAAGAGGGGGTAATTGTTCACAATGAAGCTGAAAAAACTCTGGCCGGCGGTGAAACAATTGCCTTGTAAAAAAACAACTTCAAAAATTATCCTTGTACATATTCATAATGACATCGTCTCTTCCAAAATGGTGACATAAACAACAAAGGAATAGGAGCAAAAACACAAGGGAGAGTATGCAAGAAAAAAAAAAAATCTTGTTAAATTCCTCTTCTTCCTGTGCTGTACATCAGCTTGATTATGATAGAAGAGATGGTATTGATGTGATGTCGTTAGATTGCTGGCTCGGAATTGTCTCTATTCTTCTCATGTGTTTTACAGGATCTATAAACCTACAGTAGAAAATACAAGAAATGACAAGTTCAATCCAGCCTCCAAGGCTGGCTTTTAGTGCTGTCCCTGGTTTTTAGAAAAGTTCTGTGTTTACCTAGGTCTTGAATGTTACCATGTATTTTATGCAATCAATTTACTGACACTTAAAGTGAGTTCTTTCACAAGATACTTAGAAAAATCAGGCAAATGTCTGTTTTTGAGGTCAAAAATAAATTTTGACATAAAGTACTTCTCTCATCAATGCACAGCTTGCTCTGGCTGTCATCACATTGTTAGCTGTTCTCATTATAAGTGAAATTAAAATAACATTTTTCTTTCACTCAGAGCTCCTAGGGCATCTTTTAGGAGCATTAAGGCTATGTAGAATGAGGGCTGGATTACTGTGTGCATGCATGTTTTACTGTGACTACTGATTAAAAGAGGGATTGTGTGTTGTGGTTATCTAGTGCTGCTCTGATAAGAGAATACCACAAATGTGACGGCCTTAACAAGCAGGAGTTTATTCTCTTACAGTTTGCAGGCTTTAAGTCTGTGTTCAAAGTGCCAGGCTCTACGGGCTGGGTAAAAGCCCCTTAACCTTGGGCTTCAGCTCTGCCTTCTGCTCCCAGCCCACTGAAACTAGAGGCTTCTCTTCACTCAGACAGCTTCTGGATGCTGAGACGGACAAGCCCAAGGCTGATGAGTAAAGGTACAGTCCTGATGTTAGTTACCAAACCACATGGCAGGCCATTAATTCAAATCCATTGAAAGTCCCAGAGTCAGCAGAGCATGACAGGCTGCTGAACAACAACACAGCATTACATGCAGGGTTCAAATGTGCCTAAAGCTAGACGCTGTTCCCCAAGGTTTCTCCTTATATACAGGAAGCAGACCACATCCTTAAGGCAGCTACTCAGCTGCTCACAGTAGATTCCACCATAGAGTTGATTACAGGTCTCATCATGGTGAATAACTATATCCAGCTGCCCAGTCACTCAACCAGGCCCAGCCAAGTTGATACACAAACTTAACTACCAAATTGGTTAAGAAGAATGGGAGTCAGGCACCATAAGAATTAGCTAAATAGCTCTTGATATTTTGAATTTATGAATAAGCAGATCACTTAATTTGGTAATAATAGTAAAAAAAAAAGCTAGGTATTTCCAATGGAAGATATTGAACTTCCAGGAATTCAAGTTGTACTCAAAAGAGATTATGGAAAGAGGTCTATCACTGCTGATGCCAGTTGGATCTTTGCTAAAAGCACCAAATATTAGAAAGATGTTTACCTGTGTTTTAACTGACTATGCTTTTGACATTATGTGTGGATCATAACAAATTATAAATAACATTTCAAAAATATGGGAATTCCAGAACAATTAATTATCATCATGTAGAAACTGTACATAGACCAAGATGCAGTCATTTGCATAGAACAAGGAGATATTGCATGTGCTAAATCATGTGTTGAGGTTGCATCCTTTCAATATACATTTTAATTTGTAAACTAGCAAATGATCCAAGAGTCTGGGCTATATGAGGAACAATGTCACATCAGGATTGGAGGAAAACTCAATAACAATCTATGCTATACAAGTGACACAGCTTTGGAATGAAGAGAACTTGAAACACTTACTGATGAAGATCAAAGACTACAGCCATTAGTAGGGATTACATCTCAACATAAAGAAAACAGAAATCCTCATAACCAGAACAATGAGCAACACCATGATAAACAGAGAAAAGATTGAAGTTATCAAGGGTTTCATTTTACTTGGAGCCACAATCAACATCCATGGAAGCAGCAATCAAATAATCAAATGATGTATTATTGCATTGGGAAAACCTATCACAAAAGGTCTCTCTAAAATGTTAAAAAGCAAAGATGTCACTCTGAGGACTAAGGGTGTCTGACCCAAGTTGTCCTTTTTTTCACCTCCTCACAGGCATGTGAAACCTGGGCAATAAATAAGACCAAAGAAGAACTGATACCTTTAAATTATGGTGCTAGTGAATGATATTGAATACACCATGGGCTGCCAGAAGAACCAACAAATCTGTCTTGGAAGAAGCACAACCAGAACATACTGAGAAGCAAGGATGGCAAGGCTTTTTCTGATGTACTTTGGACAAGTTATAAGGAGTCAAGTCCCTGGAGAAATATATCATGCTTGGTAAAGTAGAGCATCAGCAAAAAAGAAAAGAGCCTCAATGCAATGAATTGACATAGTGGCTGCAACAATAAGCTCAAACATAGTAACAATTGTGAAGATGTTGCAGGACAGAGCAGAGTTTCATTCTTTTGTACATAGGGTCATTATGAGCAGAACTGACTGGAAGGCAACAAAACAACAAGCTATATGTACATATATGTGTGTGTGTGTGTGTTGTGTGTGTGTATGTGTATGTATGTGTATGTGTATATATATATATATATATATATATATATACACATACACATACATATATGTGGAGCTCTGGTGGCATAGTGTCAAAGGCATTTGACTGCTAACTAGAAGGTTGGTGGTTCTAACCCACCAGCCACTCCTGAGATGGAAGACTAGGCAATCTACTTCCATAGAGATACCTACCGCCTTAGAAATATATTCCATCTATATATTAAACACAATATGCTAGTATGTGGTAGGAGCTCTGGTAGCGTAGTGCTTAAGGCACTTGACTGCTAACCAGAAGGCTGGCAGTTCAAACCTACCAACCACTCCTCAGAAGGAAGGTTGGGCAATCTACTTCCGTAGTTGATACTGTTTCAGAGACCCAAGGAGGGGGTGCTATGAGTTGGGTCTGACTCGACGGCACATAACAATAACAAAAACAACAGTGTGTGGTGTTTACGTTTGTGTGTCAACTTGGCTGGGCCTGGTTGAGTGGCTGGGCAGATTAATGTAGTTATTCCCTATGGTGAAATTGATAATTAACTCCATG
>NW_006922040.1:348656-352488 GCF_000298275.1 Orycteropus afer afer
ACTCAGACTTCCAGTTTCCAAAACTGTAAGAGAATAAACTGTTTGTTCAAGCCATCCCATTTGTGGTATATTCTTGTCAGAGCAGCACGAGGTAAGCAGAACATAGTGTCTTGTCAAAATTTTGGACCCCTCATCTGAAGGCACATGCAGAAAGCTTTGGAAACATCATTAATGCATTGGAACATCAGGTTACAGTGTTGATATAGGCAGAATTTCAAAGTGAACATTTTCTTTGGCTCATTTCCACTTTCTAATTATTCTCCCTTTTTACCCCATACCTAGCCCCTTATGCTTTTTCTTCTAGATGTTTATTAGCCCTTACTTTGACATCTTATTTAGCTTTATTCCAACAGAAGTTTTCATTTCCTTGGAGAAACATGAGTCAATTGGACACTGGGAGATAACACATGTATCATGACCACTCCATGTGTCATGATACATGTCATGACACATGTGTTGCAACTTTCTGATAGAAATATTATTTTCAAATTGACTCCAATCATTCTCTAATTAGTGAAGTTCAGACAGTTACAGAGAGATCATAGGGGTTGTGTAGATAATCTCCCGGGCCACAATTTTATATTTGTCAAATCAACATTTAACTTAATTACCCATGAGAAAAGAACCCTGAAAAGCTATGGAAGGAAGCTGGCTGAGATCATGGAAATTCTAGAAGTTTTTTACACAGAAAGTGGTGGAAAGTTGGTCTCATGTTTAATGAAGGCACAAGAAAACATGGGCTTAAAACAAAATCAGAGTTTTGAGATATATGTAATCCATATTTATATTATAAGCTTGCCCCACCTTGTTCATGTTCCCTCTCCTGGACTTCATTAAAGTAAACACAAAAACAAAATGATCAAGGACTTGCAAAATATGTATTATTATATGCCCCCTTAAAGAATCACAATGTAAATTATCAAAATAAAGCACTGCAATGCCTTGCAGTGAATCATCTTCTTTAATAGTTTAAGTTCAAAGTCACCAAAATCCATTAATCTCTTGGAAACTTTATTTCCTTAAAATAAATAAATAAATATAATAATAATAATAATATGTGACTATTTTTTATTCCAGAGCACTCTGGAAACATAAAAAAAACAAAAAAATAAAATATCTTCTTTGTGTTGTTGAATAGGAAAATTAATAACAGAAATCTGCCTTTGATTTTTAGGTTTTCCTTATTCAAGAAACTAAATGTTAATCATAAAAAGCCGCCTGACTTAACTGCAAAAGACTTCCAGAAACTGCTCTACAGCAGTATAAATTTGTTTCATCCTGCTACAAAAGAATAGTTGATAAATCATTGCTTCCTAATTTAAATCTCAAAATGTCCATGGTTGCAGATGGGTGATTGGGAGACAAATTATTAACAGCTAAGCCAGAAGTAACCCCATAGCAGTTGATCACAGTAAAGCTGGGTTCGATCAGTCATGTTAAGACTCTCCAGTGGTTGGTTGAGCTTCTGTGGTCTCCCTCTTCTCTTTATAAGCCTCATTTTACCTAGTTTCTTGAAGCCATTTTTTTTTCTGAAATCAAAATGTTCTTCCCATATGCAAATAGAATAACTAATCGGAATTAACCATATGTTCAAATTTTGGTGAGTTTTGGTAATATTTTAACTGAGTTCTTGTTACCTATAAAATGATGGAGTTGGAAAATAATGAGTGTTCAAACATAGACTTTTCTTCTAACAGAAAAATTATAGGGAAAAGTCCATCCCTATGTGAGAGATCACATGGGATGATCTCTGATTTCATTCTGATGTTGTGTCATTCTATAATAAAATAAACACTGAGCTTGTTTTCAGACCTAGACTTTTTGATTCTTAGAAGTGTACATCAGAATAACTTGTAAATTATTGAAAGGCTCATGAGAAGAATTTTGAAAGATTCTACTCTATTAAATATAAAATATATTTCAATTTTTGGAACTATTTATTGTTGTTGTTAGGTGCCCTCGAGTCGTTTTTGACTCATAGCAACCCTATGCACAGCAGAACGAAACACCGCCAGATCCCATGCCAGCTCCATGATCCTTGCTATACTTGAGCCCATTATCACAGACACCGTGTCAATCCATCTCATTGAAGGCCTTCCCCTCTTTTGTCGACCCTCCACCTTACCAAGGATGACATTCTTCTCCAGGGAATGGTCCCTTCTGACAACATGACCAAAGTGAGATGAAGTCGGGCCATTCTCACTTCCAAGGAGCATTTCCGGTGCACTTCCTCCAGGATAGATCTGTTAGTTCTTTTAGCAGTCCATGATTCTTTCAGTATACTTTGCCAGCACCACAACTCAAAAGCATCAACTCTTTTTCAGTCTTCCTTATTCATTGTCCAGCTCTCACATGCATACGAGGTGATTGGAAATATCATGGCTTGTGTCAGGTGCATCTTAGTCCTCAAGCAGACATCTTTGCTCCTCAGCACTTAAAAGAGGTGCTTTGCAGCCGACTTGCCCAGGGCTACATGTCATTTAATATCCTGACTGCTGCTTCCATTGGCATCAATTGTAGAACCAAGCAACGTGAATTCTTTGGCAACCTCTATCTTTTCTCCATTTATCGTGATGTGGCTTATAGGTCCAGTTATGAGGATTTTTGTTTTCTTTATTTTGAGATGTAATCCATAATGCCGACTCTATTCTTCAATCTTCATCAGTAAGTGCCTCAAGTTATCCTCACTTTCAGCAAGCAAAGTTGTGTCATCAGTGCATCACAGATTGTTAATTATTCTTCCTCCAATCTTGATGCCATGTTCTTCTTCATATGGTCCAGCTTCTCAAATTATTTGCTCAGCATACAGATTGAATAACTATGGGGAAAGAATAAAACACTGACACACTCCCTCCTCTATTTTAAACCATACAGTGTCCCTGTGTTCTGTTTGAGTGACAGCCTCCTGGTCAAGGTACAGGTTCCTGGTGAGTACAATCAAGTGTTCGGGAATTCCCATTCTTCTCAATGTTATCCACAATATGTTATGATCTAAACAATCAAATGCTTTTGCATAGTCAATAAAATACAAGTAAACATTTTTCTTTTATTCTTTGCCTTGAGCCAAGATCCATCTGACAAGCAGCTATGATATTCCTTGTTCCACACCGTCTTTTGAATCCAGATTGCACCTCTGGAAGTTCTCTGTCAATATATTGCTGCAACTGTTTTTGAATTATCTTTAGTAAGATTTTATTTGCATGCTATTTTAATGATATTGTTTGATAATTTCCATATCCTGTGGGATCACCTTTCTTTGGAATGAGTACAAACATGGATTTCTTCCAGTCAGTTGGCCAGGTAGCTGTCTTACAAATCTCTTGGCATAACTGAGTGAGTGCCTTCAGTGTTTGCTGAAATATCTCAATGAGTATTCCGTCAATTCCTGGAGCCTTGTTCTTTGCCAATTCCTTCATTGGAGCTTCAACTTCCTCCTTCAATGACATTGGTTCTAGATCATATGCCACCTCCTGAAATAGGAGCTCTGGTAGCATAGTGCCTAAGGCATTTGACTGCTAACCAGAAGGCTGATAGTTCAAACCCACCAGCCACTCCTCAGAAGGAAGGTTGGGCAATCTACTTCTGCAGTGATACTGTCTCAGAAATCCAAGGAGGTGTTGCTATGAGTCAGTTTGACTTGACAGCAGTGAGTTTGGTTTAGAAATGGATGAGGATTTACCAGTTCTTTTTGGTACAGTGACTCTGTGTATTCCTTCTATCTTCTTCTTCTTCATCTTCTTTTTTTTTTTAATGCATTTTATTGAAATATAACTAATGTACAGTGAAATACACAAACTATAGTGGTATGTGTCAGGTTTTTTTTTTTTTTTTT
>NW_006922040.1:353464-354088 GCF_000298275.1 Orycteropus afer afer
ATATTCTTATCTTTCATCATACCAGGAAAATTCTCTTCCAACAAATCTTTGACAATTTTCTCTGTGGTTTTATTTGTCTCTTCCTGTTCTGGAATACCGATGACATGTAGGTTGTTCCTTTTGATGGTATCCCACATGAACCCTAGGATTTCTTCATTTTGTTTTGATCTTTTTTTCTGATTTATCCCTTTCCAAAGAAGTGTTCAGGTATTTGCCTTCAATCTTCCTAATTCTGTCTTCTGTTGATTCAATTCTGCTCCTTTGCCCATTCAATGTCTTATCTATTTCTGAAAATTTAGTATTCATCTTCTGGATTTCTGTGTGCAGATTTTGTATCATTTCTAATTTTTAATTTATTTTGCCATTTTTTTCTTGTATTGTGTTTTGAAATTGTTGTAGGGTTTTCTCTGTGTTTTCCTTAATCTGTCTCTCAATTCATCGAAGATACCTAAATATAATTCTTTTGAATTCCTTATCAGGTGCTTTCAATGCTGCATCTTCTTCAAGGATGTGTTTTGGGTTTGTATCCTGGTCCCTTGTTTCTCCTGCTTTATCTTGCTTCTTTGTGTGGGCTGTGATGCTCTGTTGTCTCCGAGGCATTGTGACGTTTTTGTGTTTATATTT
>NW_006922040.1:355293-371443 GCF_000298275.1 Orycteropus afer afer
GGTACTTTCAGCATTCTTCGCCAGCACCACAACTCAAAAGCATCAACTCTTCTTCGGTCTTCCTTATTCATTGTCCAGCTCACTTCTGTGTAGTTCCATTCAAAGCTCAGGTTCCAGGATTATCTTCTATATCTCTGTCAATTGGTTTTTCTTTTCTTTTTTGAAGAGGGTCTGTGTCGCTTCTCTGCCTATTCCTCCATCTTACCGGAAGTCCCCTTCCATCTCCTTTTGATGTTTCCTGCATCATTCAATATTTTGCCCATAGAATTTTTTAATATTGTAAGTAAAGGCTTAATTTTTTTTCTAAGTTCTTTCAGCTTGAGAAATGCTGAGCATGTTTTCCCTTTTGGTTTTCTAACTTCAAGTATTTGCACATTTCATTATAATAATTGACTTTGTCTACTCTAGCTGCTCTTTGAAATCTTCAGCTCTTTTATCTTGTCATTTCTTTCATTTGCTTTAGCTACTCTCTGCTCAAGTGCAAGTTTCAGAGTCTCTTCTGTCACCCATTTCGGTCTTCTTTTCTTGTCTTTTTAGAGGCCTCTTGCTTTCTTCTTGTTTGATACTCTTGATGCCATCCTACAGTTCTTCTGGTTTTCAGTCATTGGTTTTCAATGCATCAAATCTACTCTTTCAATGGTCTCTAAATTCAGGAGAGATATATTCAAGATCATATTTTAGCTCTCATGGACTTGTTTTAATTGTCTTTAACTTCAAGTTGAACTTGCATATGAGCAGTCGATGGTCTGTTCCACAATCAGCTCATGGCCTGGTTTTGGCTGAAGATATTGAGTTTCCATCTCCTCTTGCCACAGATGTAGTCAATCTGATTCCTGTGTGTTCCATCTGGAGAAATCTACATGAATAGTCACCATTTGTGTTGTGGAAAAAATGTATTTGCAATGAACAAGTCATTGGTCTTGCAAAATTCTACCATATGATCTTCAGCATTATTTCTGTCACCAAAGCCAAAGTATTTATGGAGACAGTTTTAGGATTAGGCCATACACCTTGAGGTAGAATGATGGATAGTTATGAATAATGATGATGGTTGCTTCTCCGCATATGTACATTTTTGTTTTCATTTAAAAAAAAGTCTAACCTTCTTTCTCTTGTAAGATTTTTTCTTTTCTTTCTTCCTTATCTATTAGGTTTTTTTTTTTTTCTTTTTATCATTCCTAAACATATTAGAAGTCATCAAGTACTAGGTACAACACAACTTTTGTCCAAATATTTTCTCTCTTTAAACAAGAACATGTATATTTTATACTTTGTGATGTAGAATAATGTGAAGGAAACAAAAATTCAGAAAATGAGTTTAGAACTTTTTCTCAGAACATCAATGTGTGGAAATCTATGAATTGTAAAGTATAATACAAACATAAACATATTTCAATCATGATAATTTCCCTATTCTTTTTTTGTCTTTTATTCTTTGTCTCTACTTCTTTATCCTTCTTCTTCACCAAGCCCTTTCACTTTTTCTTTCTTTTAAAGTTGTCTTCTTGTATTCATTATTTCCTTTGGCTTCCTCCTTTTCTTTATCTTCAAAATGTCATGATTTGGTTATTTACATACTAAATTTTCTACTGGCATTATTTGTAGGAGTTGAGGTTAGAGACCACCGTAACACATTAGTACAAATCAAGGTTTGTTTTTATTTGTATTTTTTCATAATGTTTGAAATAGTTATGAAACCCATACAAATGTGCTCTTTTTGTTTTAACAGAATGATATATGACATCCATCCTAGTGTTTTAATAGTATTTAACATAGAAACTGGTAAAATATATAATTTAAAAATTAAAAGAAATTTTATCTATCCTAAAGATGGAACCTTGAATTTTACTTTGAAGAGAGTTTACTATTTTGTTTATTAGTTTTTTTTTTTTTTTTTAACAGGGAAGGGTGCATTACAATTGGTCCTTCAAATGAGGAGCTCTGGTAGCATAGTGCCTAAAGCACTTGACTGCTAACCAGAAGGCTGGTGGTTCAAACCCACCAGCCACTCCTTGGAAGGAAGATGGGGCAATCTACTTCCGTAGTGATACTGCCTCGGAAACCCAAGGAGGAGTTGCTATGAGTAGGGTCCGATTCGATGGCATATAACAACAACAACAACAATTTAAAAATGGTTACTGCTCTTGGTTGCTAACAAAAACTTTGGACATTTAAATTCATTCAAAAATACCTGAGAAGAAAACCCAGGTGATCTATTCTTAAAAATCAGCCATTGAAAATCCTGTAGGGCACAGTTCTACTCTGACAGACAGGGTCACTATGAGAATCACTTGATGGCAACTTGTTTTGGATTTATACTGAAAAAGCAAGTGCTACCATTATTATTGAAGAAATAGCAGTGTGAATAATAGTGAAATTATAAGAACTCATATACTTTAGATTGAGATATCACTTATCACATCTAATAAAACAAGTTATTGTTAATAATTAAGCTGAGTTTAACTAAGAGTCTCGCAGACTTTTTAAAATTTTTGCATTTAAATGGAAATGCTGTATTTCTCTTTTTTTGTTCATTATAATGTGTTGCTCTCATAAACTTTGCTTGTTCTGAGGTTGTTTGTATTTTTGTTCGAGATGAGGCGGTGAGACAGTAGGGAAAGTAAAGAAGATACTTGGGCATCATCACCTCTTATGGAAAAACAGCCAAATCTATATATCTATATATCTATATTGATCTGAGAGCTCTGGTGGTATAGTCCCTAAGGCATGTGACTGCCTTGTTCAAACCCACCAGCCACTCCCCGGAAGGAAGATTGGACAATCTACTTCCGTAGAGATACCACCTTGGAAACCCAGGTAGGAGTCTCTAAGCCTCTCAACCCCAATTAGTATATACTTACATCTGAATAACAGAGCTTGTGTTGCAGTTGAACTATTAAGTTCTGATGAAACTGCTACTTGAGTTCATTGGGTGAGTCCACAAGCCTGTTGATAGGGAGTTGTAGTTTTTTCCCGAAGGCATCAAATATTCCTATAACCAAAACCAGACTCACTACCTTGGAGTTGATTCCAACTCATAGCAACTTCCTTTGAGTTTCTGAGGCAGTAAATCTTTACAGAAGTAGATTGCCTAGTCTTCCTTCTGTGGAGTGGCTGGTGGGTTTGAATCACCAGCCTTCTGGTTAGCAAATGTCTTAGGCACCATGCCACCTGAACTCCTTAAATATTCCTCTAGCACATCAAAATGGAATGGGTTTATCCAGCTTAGCATACTCAGAAAACTTCCTGTGGTCAGGGTGACTGGATTTGGCAATGGAAGGCTGATCAGGATGATAGAGAGGCTCTGAGAACCATAAAGCAGAGTGAAGAATTCTTAGCTATAATAGCAAATGAAGGGAAGAACTTGCACTATCACTGGGAAGAAGTGGTAAAAACGAGTCTTCCCTTTTGAGTAGAGTCTGTGGGTACCCAAAACTGTTAAGCACTGAACTACTAACCAAAAAGTTGGTTGTTCAAACCCAGCCAGAGATGCCACAGAGGACATGACAGGTAATCTTCTGGTAAGTCACAGCTTTGAAAATTCTATAGAGCAGTTCTACTTTCTGTAGAATTGACTCACAGGCAACTGACAACAACAATTCTCTCTACTGAGTCAGCTTAGTGGAAAAGTGTAGAGCTAGACATTTTTATGGAGAAGTAGAAGTTTTGGGTGGTATGTATGCTTGACTGAGGGTTGGTACTTTGAACCCACCCAGAGGAGCATCAGAGTCCAGTTATGCTACATAATGCATAGGGTTGTCATGAGTTGGAATCGCTTGATGGCAACTGATTTGTTTTTATATCTTTTTTGTTAGCTGTGCCCAAGCTGTCAGTGATGGTCAGAGATGGTGACTGTGGAGGCTGGAGGACAGGAAAAAAGGCTTATGCATTTCTTTTTACCTAATAGAGCAGGGTATCCCTACTTGATTCTCACATGAACCTGGTCATATTTTGAAAGCATTGAGTTGGACTTCACACCATAATAGAAATATATCCCCAGATAATACGGGCTTGTGAAGAAGGCTGATTACATATATGATTAAATGGAAAGCACAAAAATAAGGACAGTTCTAAAGGGAGAAGTCTTTCAGAAAGCAATGAAATAAGAAATAAAGTATTGCTAAAAATCAGCAAATTTATTTCTTTTGTTATTAAATGTAAATTGAAATACTCATATGCATTTAGGTTGAGGTATACTGTCACAAAAAAAAAAAAAAAAAAAAAAGTATTGCTAAAAATCAGCAAATTTATTTCTTTTGTTATTAAATGTAAATTGAAATACTCATATGCATTTAGATTGAGGTATACTGTCACAAAAAAAAAAAAAAAAAAAAAAAAGCACTCACTGCAGTTTCAGTGAAATGTTAAGGTTTTAAGTGCATAGCTTGTTAAATTTTACAAAATGTAATCAACACACCAATCAAGATATTGCACATTTTCTTTATCCTAGTAATTTCTCTTGAGTACTACACTAATCAACCCTTCCTCAACTCACTGTTCTTATTTATGTCATCATAGATTAATTTAAGCCTGTTCTAGAACTTCATATAAATGAAACCTTAGACTATGTACTCTTTTGTGTCTGGCTTCTTTTGTTCAGCATGTTGTTTTTGAGATTCATCCATGTGTATCTACTGTTTATTCCTTTTTGTTGCTGGAGCAGAAGCAATTTTTGTGTTCTTTACAGAACTATAAAATAAAAAATGAACCCCAAACAAACAAAAACTTATCTTGACACTTTTGTTGTTTAAACAATAAAGAAAAAAATTGCATTATCTTACAGGAATATGCAGTACCTTGGATTTCAAAGATTTTAATAAAAATAAATCCATTGTTAATCCAGCTGTGATTTACTGAGAAATACAAGCTTCTACAAATTAATAAGAATTTTCAAAATTTTCATGTTTAGTATAATCATAGTACAATATGTCTTTATTAAATATTTTGAATCATAAAATTGTTCTATGAAAAATGTATTCATAATTGAACACACTTATTTGTATTAGTCATGAGCAAAATCTGTTCTTACTGCAATGGAGATGTGAATTTACTGATAACAATTAATACACATTATTTTTCAGATTTGCTACAAAGGATTTGGGAGCATGATAGAGATGAAGAATGGAAATACATATTACCTGAAACTACTGTATTTTAAACTTGACTATGTGAGTAGGCTATGCCAAACATTTGCCTACACCCTGTATCTGGGTTCAACTTGTTTTCTTTAGATTCATACCTTATAATTGTTCTTCCTCTTTTTTTCTATCTTCAGCATCTTCCTACTGAATTGTTGCCATCAACTTTCAAGTATATTCTAACTCTTCTAATCTAATTGATGTATTACACACACACATACACATAGAGACACGATCTCCTGAACTCCACATTTCCCTCAAACATTATTCTTTTCAGATCCACATTTCTCAAGAGTTGTCTGAATGCTATGTCTTCAGTTGCTAGCCAAAGATGTATTTCTCAACTTATCCCACTACCATCAAGTTGATTCCAATTCATATCAACCCCCTTTGAGTTTCCAAGGCTATACATTTTTATGGAAGTAGATTGCTTCATCTTCTTCCTACCAAGCAGCTGGTGGGTTTGAACCTCCAACCTGCTTAGCAGCCAAATGCCGTACCCAATACACCACCAGAGCTCCTTATTCCTCAACTTACTCATCTAGATTTCATACTAATAGTCCCTAACTTCCCTGACAGGATTCTTATGGGGTTATCATCTTTCACATAGCTATAGGTAATATTTAATCTCTCAGCAGGATTTGACAGGGTTGAATATATATTTCTTGAAATGTTTACTTCCTTTGATTTCCATATTATTGTCCTAGATTTCCTCCAAACTCCACTGTCACACTTTTTCCTCAGAAACCCAAGGAGGGGTCGCTATGAGTCGGAGACAACTCGACGGCACATAACAGCAACAACATACCCTATATTTCCTCCAAACTCTACTGTCACATTTTTTCAGTTTCTTTGTTGGCTCATGCTCTTCAATTTAGCCTTTAATGTCAGTATACTCTGTTCTCATTTTATATTCTCCCTTTTGATGTTTTCATCTTTATCATAGATTCATTTACCACCAATACAATGACTCAAATATTTATGCCTAACCCTGACAACTTTGAGCTCTGGACTTACTATTCAGTTATTAATTTTACATCTCTAATTGAATGACTCAAAGGATTAGAAATAAAAGGTAGAGACATATTAAATATTCCCATGTGGTATCTAGTTTTATTACAGGGTTCTTTATCTACATGAACTACCACTTTTATGTTTATAATTTTCAAACCTGAATAATTTGAGGATTTTCTTTTGTACTTCTCATATCAAAATCAGTACAAAATGTAGATAATTATACTTCTTATAAGCATCTTGAGTCATTTTATCTTTTTATCCCCCAATAACAGGCTAGAAGTTACCATCTACAGCATAAACCATTGCATAACCTTCTAAATTATTTACTTATTTATCTCTTATTTCTTTTCAATTTATTTTCTCCAACATGATCTATTAGATTGCATTTTTAATGAAAATCTTGTCATATTATTCTGCTGCCAAAAGTTCTCCAATGCCTCATATTTCTAAGAGAACAAATACTAAGTTTCTATCAGGTTCTACCAGGCCTTAGGAGATCTGGCCGCTGTCTATTTCTAAAACTCTGTCCTACATGACTGCTTTACACATGATGTTGTGCCTCCTTCAGTTCTTTGAGTATTCTTTGCTCTCTCCCACATCTTGACCTTTCACATATTCTTTTCTGGCCTAGAATACTAGCTTCTTTCCTAGATGCTTTGACCTAGGTCATGCTCAGTCATTTTTCAGGATTCAGATTATCCATCATTTCTATTGGGAATTCTTACCTGACTCCATAATATATGTTCTTGTCATATACTGTCATGACTTTTTTTTTTTTTTTTTTGTCACTGACTATGGGTAACATCTCAATCCTAAGCTATGTTCTAACTCTGTTAGGACAAGAACGTTGTTTTGTTCACAATTGTATCCTTAGTTTTTGACACAGTGCTTGGCAAATTCTAAGCACTTAATATTTATGGCATGAGTAATTAAATATACATAGTATGGGAAATGGTTTGTCAATCATTGAAAATTTTCTTCATATACTGGCAGATGTTGGAAAAACCTAGATCAATGAAATGTTTATTTTCAATCAGATGTCAAGATAATAAAATTTAGTGACATGCTCCTTGTATATGGGCATGGCATGGAAAACAGGATGGTTATAAACACAGGAATTACTCTGACATTTTGAACAGTTCCAACATAATTGGTTACAGAGAAAATAAGATAGTCATTAAAATAAATAAAAGGTCTATTTTTTTCTTGTTAGTAGAGAATGTAAAGCATTGTATTTCTCACAGTATACACACAACATGGACTACCTATCAACATATATTTTAATATTAATGTGTGAAAGATTTGTAAATATCTGGAATGTATATGTTTCATTTTTGAGTGTGTGTGTGTATTTATAGATATCTTTAAGTGGTTTATCAAATCATCTTTTGTTTCTGTTCATTCAGTGCTTTGTTTTCTAGAGAAATGGGATTTAGCACTCCCTTAAATATTGTTGAACACATATAACTAAATTTTATTGGAACCAGCTGAGCTTCAGGAGTCACTAGTCCTGTTATATGGATAAGAACAAACCTTGATTGTGTTTGGCAGGCCATCTGTTACACCTCAGGTGCCCTAGAAACCTCATTTCCTGTTTAGGTGGGTCATCAAATTCAGCACATGTATAATTCTTTCAAGAAGAAGGCTTTCTCTCTAGACGATTAGAGGGAAATAATCAGTGACTTCTATACTGGAGACTAACCTTTGGCATTAAAATTATATCTTGATCAAAAATTATTATTGATACCAGTTTTTTCTGCTTTTTTTCTCTTTGGTTGTGCCAGTTTCCTATGTATGCCTGGCAAACCACTGTATGACATGAAGCAAGAACCACGTTATCATATTCACAATTTGGGAGTGAGGAATTTGAGTAGGGCACATTAAATACAGTATGTTTCTGCTCCATAATTATTGGGTCCTTGAAGTGTTATGGACTAGACACTGGATATGGCTGAACGTTTCTAGTGCTTTGTTCTACCTGCTAAATGAGCTCCTTGGTTCTTCTACACATTCATTTACTAGAATGTTTAAGAGGGTTTCTTTATTCATACAGTTTTTTTCCCCCTTTTTTCCTAAAAAGCCTAACAAATTTAATCTCAATCTAAGTTTGCACAGCATAAATGTTATTCTTATAAAGTGAAATTGAAGAATTGCAAAGGAAACTTTTTCACTGTATAAAATAAAACAAATTTCATTAGTCTATTCTGAACAGAAATCAACAAATATTTATTGAGTGGCTCCTATGTGTCAGAAATAATACTAAATCTTGAAAATGTTTAGATAAAAATGATATAATCCTAATCGTCAGTGAGCTTGCATTCCAGAAAGAGAGGCAGACATGTAGAAAAGTAAATAGAATATATGGAGTTAGGTAGTCATTAAATGCTGTAGGGGGCGAGATAGAAAAAAGCCATTTATTTAGCTTGCAAGGGAGGTGAGAAGTTATAGAAAGAAGGTAGCATTTTGACTTACATATTTATAGCTAGTGATAAATATACAAATAGATAAGCAAACAGAAAAAAATTGTTTATAATTTAAACAAATTTAAAGTTTTTTTGAGATAAGCTTTGAGATTTTAATATATAAAATCTAACATCTAAATTCACATTGATAATATTAGCTAAAAGAAATCATGCTATCTCAAAAATAAAGATGAAACAAGTAAGAAATAGGATAATGATGGACTCTTGGATAGAGTTTATACCTTACCATATAACAAAAGAAATAAAATTCACTAATTAAATTAAAAGTAAGCAAGATACTCATGTACATACTAAGGACATCTGAATAAATCATATCTAGCTTTGAATCATATCCATCTACTACTGATATAGTTTTAAATGTTCAGTTTCATATGAAGGCCTTTTAATAATAATAATTTCTAAAACATTATATATATATATATATATATACATACATATACATATATATATGTATATATATATATATATGTATGTATGTATATTATGCCTCCTGTTGTGGAGCTGGGTCGTTAATATTGGTAAATTATATAAAGATAGATGCTTCCCTTTTTAAGGGAAAAAAATAACAGGCACTTAATTAATAAATTCTTTCCTTTTTCTTTCTTTCTTTCCTTTCTTTTATCTCTTTCTCTCTCTCTACACACACACACACACACACACACAATTTTTACAGTCCCTGAGTGGTACACATGGTTAAGTGCTTGTCTACTAGCCCACACAAAGGTCCTTGGAAGAAAGGCCTGTTTCCAAAGATTACAACCTTGAAAACACTATGAAGCAGTTCTACTCTGCATATATGGCGTCACTATGAATGGAGAATGGCCAGACTTCTCTCACCTACTTTAGTCATGTTGGAAGAAGGGACCATTCTTTAGAGAAGGATATCATGCTTGGTAAAATGGAGGGTCAGCCAAAAAGGGGAAGACCCTCAATGAGATGGATTGACACACTGCCTGCAATGATTGGCTTAGGTATAGCAAGTATTGAGAGGATGGCATAGGATCCGGCATTGTTTTGTTCTGTTGTATATAGGGTTGCTATGAGTCTGCACTGACTCGACAGCACCTAACAACAGCAGTGAATCAGAATAGACTCAAAAGTAATTAACTAACAACAACATATCTATAATTTTAGGAATAATAAGAATTTTTTTTTTTTTAATCCAGTATTCCCATGGATTCCACTTTGAGTGAATATGAATCAGGTTTCATGTCTACCCTTCAACCAATCATGGTCTGAGAAATGAAATGCCTAATCAGCCTAGCCTGAGTTACACATGTCATTGCAGGATTTGGTGTAAATTCAGCTTCCCAAAATAGAAATGCCCATTGCCCCCTAGTAGAATTCTGAGACATAGTGACCATACAGAACAAAGTAGAACTGTGCCATAGGATTTCCAAGGCTGCAATCTTTACAGAAGAAGACTGCATCTTTCTCCCCAGGAGTGACAGCTAGGGTCTAACTGCCCTTTCAGTTAGCAGCCTAAAGCTTAACCACTGTGTGTCCTTAAAATAGAAATAAGAACTGTTAAAAAGAAAAAGTGAGGATGCTTCTGAGAAGACAATGAACACCCACTAGATAGACCAATAAATGAATAAATAGTAGGTTGATAATTTAAAAGAATTGAACTTTTGGAGGCTTAATTCTAATGTGGAAAACATAAATAAATATTAAAAATAAATGTAGACTGTTGTCCCAATGAAACATTGATGTAAATGATTGAAAGACACTAACATACATAGCCAAAATGCTGTGCTTATTTAAACTGAGAAAGCATAAAAGAATAGCTCACAGAGTTGAAACACAGTAACAGTTCTTGCAGACTTGAAAGATTCCTTTGCCTTTAGGTTCCAGTAAGGTGCCACCTCTGAAAATGATGCCACCTGATAAGATTGAAAATCTTTAGAGATTCTTCAAAAATTTCTCTTAATCTTTCTCACAAGGATATATAGGCCTTTGCAAGTAACCTGGAAATTGGCTACTTGCTGACCAGGTACAATAATCTAGTTAACATTAGACATATGTGAACCAAAATCAACTTTCACTCAGTTAAAAGTGACTAGTATTCCAGTAAGAATAAAAGAATCAGAATTCCCAATCAGAAATGACACTTGGGTCATTTTCCCAGAATACCATTATTCTAATACACCAGAGTTTTAGTTCTGCCTCAAATCTACTTCTGCAACATTATATTTTGGAACTTACATATTATTTGCCTTATTGTTTGGTAGGCAAACATATATTCTAATAATAATTAACTTAATTTTGCTAATTTTTGAATCTCCAGCAGACCTTGTACTATGCAAAATGAAAGATTCCTTGTACATATTTATGCTTTGAAGATTCTTAAGTTTTAGTAATTCGAGAATTTGAGTAATTGTAAAAACAGTCATTATGAAAAAAAAAAACATTAGAAATATGGAAAATATATTTTTAAAAATACCTGATATTCCAACTCTCAAATATAGTCATTATTCATATTTTAGGGCTATACTATGTATACAGTGCTTTGTGCTCAATGCTATCTGATTTTGAGTGCTGAATGGGTATAAATAGGATTTACACTCATTTGTAAAAATATATTGATTCATCTTTTAACATTGGTAGCTTAGGTCATCTGCAAACATTTGCTGTATCAACTTTGATTACATTTTAAAACAAATGCAATAAGATGTGCTCTCCAATATTTTACGATTTGTTATTCCCTGATGGGAATTCACACTTTCTCATCCTATTTGTATGATGTCATTAACACGTCATTGCCTAAGCAATGAGTGAGTGAATGATTATGCTTACAGGAATATTTGACACATGATGAGGGGAGGGAAGAAGGAGATTTCTATTTAATGTGACTCATTCAGGCACTAAACATGACATTCTTAGGCAAGGGCTGTATTATCATCAACTTGTCAGTAGCACTAATCTCTGATTCATCACAGACATTTTCTTGACAAACCACTTGGGGAAAAGAAAAATAATCATTCTCTGCTTACAAGGTCAATAGTTTAATTTAGGAAGATGGAAAAATGAGAGTCTTCCTTGAAATTCACTAAAAGTATGACCTGGTTCTTGCATTCTTTTTAATATGTATCAGGAGTAAAATTGAGATGCCTAGTGATGAGAATATGTATTATGGATTGCCAAAAGAATGAACAAATCTGTTTTGGAAGAAGTATAGTCAGAATGCTCCTTAGAAGTGAGGATGGTAAGACTTTATCTCACATGCTTTGGATGCTTGTTAGGAGGGACGAGTCCCTGGAGAAAGACATTGTGCTTGATAAAGTAGAGAAATAAAACAACAGAACAAAATACTGTCCAGTCTTGCATCATCCTCACAGCCATTGCTATGATTTAGCCCATTGTTGCAGCCAACATATCAATACATGTCATTGAGGGTCTTCATATATTTTCACTGAATGATCATCCTTGCTTCTAAGGAATGTTTGGTGGGCTGTTGAAACCTTCTCAATGCATTAAAAAAAATAAATATATAATTTTCTAACTGAGCAAAAAGCCATTGATGTTTCTTTCTTATACTTTTAGGATTAGTTTACTTACTCTTCATAGTGAGTCTAAGATTTTTAAGTTAAAATGAAGTTAGTAATGGATAGAAGAAAATAAACCAGAATCTAAACCACACACATTAGAAGTGTTTGCATGATTATATTTTCAGAGAAATATGTCTATAAGTCTGACATAGTGGATTTGATAAAGTGGAGAAAAAGAAAGAAAGTTGAAGGAAGTTATAAAGAAAGAAAGAAAGAAATATGGGTTTGTGGGGAAAAATGAGTGTAAACTGAGTTCCACTATTTACTAGTTTTGTGACTTGAGACATCTTTGTGTTTCATTTTTCTTCTCGATAAAATGTGGATAGTAATAGTAGTTATTACATGTAGTTAATCTTGGGATCCAATCAGCTAATAGATTTAAACTGCTTAGGTCTTTAAAGACTAATTAGAAGATAGTAAGAGTTCAGTAAATATTGGCTTTAATCATTATGACATGCCTAACAGGAGTTGGGAGACAAATAAGAGAAGAATAGCATGAGACACCTGTACTATTAGCCCAGGACAGTCTTATTCAGAATAAAGGCCTTGATGCCTTGTACCATTGAGGAAGACATATATGCTGAAGTCAGTGCTAAAACATTTTAGATACCTTTCTCTGACTGATTTAATCAGCAAAGCTTCCAGGTGTGATTTGATCCCAGAGCAAAATAAGTCCTTGCAGGTGGTTGAAAATACAATACCACTGTTCAGTCACTGGAGTCCTATGATAGACTAAATAGGTCAAGCAGATCCACATGAGGCTATGGAAAACACAGAAAAGATATTTCCTAAAGGGGCTATGTGTTTTGGGGAAAGGACATACACTCTTCAAAAGATTTGTTCTAGAGAAACTCTCCTTTTTCTACTTGTCTCTGGTGAAGATAAAATGTCTGATCATTGGTCGTAAGTGAACAAGCATCCCAAGGTCTCCACATACAGAGACCTTGATTTCAAGATTTCAACCATGAACTAATTGTTATTGTGTCCAGAGTGGAAAATGTAAATGTTTCGTATAGCCTATCGGCATTAAGTGGTATACATGGCCAGTATTTCACAGACTCTGAAGAAGATATCAGGGAATACAAGTATAGGGACTGCATACTGTTTTGCCAGAGGATACAGGGCTTGGAATCAGTAATTGGAGGAATATTTTGGAAAGAGTTATAGAGATGCATATTTTGGAACAGACCCAGAATTGAACATTTTTATATCCTGTGTGAGCATTTACCAGAAAGTCTCCTCTATAAAGAGTCTCAAATCAAGCAGACAGGGCAACTTATTCTGTAGAGATCACCTATCATCTTATTTATATAAACTTGATGCTTGCTCAATGGCCTGATGAACAGTCAGGTAATGACACTATGCTTCATCTAAATAGCACACTGTTCCAACTTGGTTATCACCACTGCCAAGGACTGAATTTACCAGAAAGAATGAACCTCTGCTATGGCATCACATATGGTGTGGACTAGTGAGCTTCTTGGTAGTGATTCCATTATATGCATTATGAAGATTTAATAATCATAAATGGTTATTCTGGATATGGATCTGACTTTCATCCTTGTCATCTTTTTTACCAGCTTAACCATTTTTGGGTTTATGAGTCTTCATTTTGACTACATGTATGTGTATACATTTAAAATTGTTAAATTTATAGATTATATTCCCAACTTAACCACTAACTACTATTGGTAAGACATTTTCCTTATTTATGTCTCTCTCTCTCTCTCTCTATATATATATATATATATATATATATATATATATCTTTTATTTTTTAAATAATGGTTTAATTCTGCCTAAAGAAATGTTAAGCCCATTATATAAACATTCAGGTGACAAGCAAGAAATTCATCTTGCCATGCATATTTCCAATACCCAGATATTAGGGGTTATGTCACTGAAACCTTAAAAGAATGGAAGAATTTGATATTTAATGGTAAATTTGTAGTCATAGGGATACAGACATTTATCTTAACACAATTTAAACACTGCACAGTGTACTAATGATAAATTATACACATACTAAATAATACTTTGCCATTATAAATTAATTCTCAAATCAAGTTCCATAAAAACACCTGCTTACCTGTTCTTTTAACTCCATGGCATGATTTGAAGATGGAATATAATTTGTAATGCTCTGATTTTCCAATCACTACTGTCCTTGAATGTCACTTTCTAAATGATGATTAAGGGAAACAAACACCTACTCCTACAATATAAAAATATCGAAGAACTGGTTTTTACCCATGTTACTGTAATGTGAAATTGAGTAGCTACAAGGCAATGACTATAACTTCCCGATGGAGCCATTAGTGAACATAATATCTCAAGAGACAATGTATTTCCTTTCTATCAATGTCGGTCCTCCAGTATATAATTCTGTTTGAGTTTATCATTGACAGACTAAGTTTGGGAGATGTAGGAAATTTCACCACAGTTTGTGAAAGAGGTTATTTTTAGGGGGGGACCATGTTTATATAATAACCTTTAACAAAAATTTGATATATATCTTCTAAGTTCACATTTATATATGAAAATTAGAGGCATTTGTTTATGACTGTTTTGGTATCTGTATATAAAAAATTATAGAATTATTAAGATGAAAAGTGACCTTCTGCTCTTTGAAATTCTCTATACCATTTTTGGGAGCACTGGTAGTGTAGTGCCTAAGGCACTTGGCTGCTAACCAGAAGGCTGGCGGTTCAAACCCATCAGCCACTCCTCGGAAGGAAGGTTGGGCAATCAACTTCTGTAGTGCTACCGCCTTGGAAACGCAAAGAGGGGTTGCTTTGAGTCGGGTCCGACTCGATGGCAAAACAACAACAACATACCACTTTTATCAAGTAATTATCTATGTGACTATCTACCATGAACTAATCATAATCACTTATGTAGGTAGGCAGCCTTTTCCTTTTGGGAAAATTTGATTTATATTTTAACTGGATGGAAATTTGTCTAATTTCTGTTTATTTGTCCTAATCCTTTCTTCTTCCATGCGATATTGCTTCAGATATTTGAAGATTATTGCTATGTTCTCATTAGTAATATCTTTCTGAAATAAATGTATTGGGTGCCCGAACTCTTCTTTATATTATATTGAGTAAAGGAATGTATCATTTCCAGATATCTTGATATTTTAAATATCCATTTTTGGGGATTTTATTATATATTTTGCTCCTAAGACCATATAACTCTATATATAAAAAAAAATCATGTTACCGTGTAATTTTATATATGGCTACTTGGGGTTTATTTTGTGCACCAATTCTGTGGACTAGACAGGCTTTTTCACTTTTTCTTCTCAACCACTTTACTCTTTGACAATTTCCATGAGAGAGAGAAGTGATATTTATTTTTGCTTTTTGAGTAGGTTCCTGAATCACTTCCAACTAAGGTTTCAGAAGAGTCATCTTTTGTAACACAAAGTCAAACTGGAGAGAAACTCAAGCACAACTTGCCTAGGAAAACATTATCTATATGCTCCATTTAAAATGAACAATGATACCTAAAGGGACCCATCTTGAATGGATGCATCGGAGATCTAGAGCAGACATAGGCATGATTTCTATTGAATGTAGCTCCATTTTGAGATTTTAAAGGAGTCTCATTACAGCAAAGGAGACATGGGTATGTATGCTAAATCTTATCAGTTCAAGCAGTAATTGACAATGTGGAAAGAAAGACTAATGAATGCTAAATTTAGACTTAGTATGTCACTTCTTAACTTTATGCCCTCACTCTAAAATTATTTACTGTGAACAAAAGAGTCTCTCTTTTGCTCTTGTTCTTATTCTTGGTCTCTCTCTGTTTTATTTTTATTGTGCTACAACAAAGGGCTCAAATATAGCAAAAACTGTGAGGATGGCACAGGACCATGCATGTTTCATTCTGTTGTACATAAGGTTGCTATAAGTTGGAACTGATTCATCAGCACCTAATAACCTAATAATAATAGTAA